>NW_018397262.1:2919377-2923975 GCF_002168275.2 Theobroma umbraticum
TCTTCTTCATTGCTTTCGTTTTGGGTTTAGAAGAAGGTGTTGGGTAGAGATGAAGAGAGAATTGGAAAGGAAAAGGAGACTTGATTTACACTCAGGACGCATGGGGTACTTGAGAGGGTTATAGGGGGAGGGACGGTGGGTGCAAAGTCATTGTATTTCGGTGCTAGAAATAATGTGGGGTCGAACTTAGCAACCCAACATTTTTATTTAATGGCATGACATGAACGAGTCATCTTTTGTAATGAACATGAGGGAATGGTGGGGTGGAGGGGGTGCTTTTGCACACACAAAAAGACATTGCCTCTATCAGCTCTACTCACAAATTTGTGCCCTTATCGAATATCATGGATTGCTTCCTTATAAGCCCATTGTTTTCCATATTTATTGATGGAAAATGGAAGGAAATAGGAAAAGATAGAGAACTTCCTACATGCCTGCATTTATTGCATTGCTATGTAAAGATCACCTTTTCATTTTTCACTCATATAGCATGAAGTGATATGATTAATGTCATTCCAAACTAGCTGATGAATTACTATATGAGCTTAACTTTTATAGATGAATTATTGGAATTTCAATTAGAACAAAAGGTAATCTTTTTTTTAATCCTTTTCTTTTGTGGATGAATTATTGGTATTCATCTTTTGCATACCATTTATAGCTAAAGTTTGGGCTTTGAATCGCTAAATTAGAAGGAATTCTGTATTATTTTACCAAAGAGAGAAGTCAAATTTTGAATAAATTAATGTAGTAGTGGATTTAAAATTTAATATGAAAAATGGTTAAAAGGTAATTATATAAAGTTATGATTCGAGTCGATTCGAATTAAAAATTAAAAATTGAGAGACGACGATGGTCATGCTGTCACCATCTTTGATCCACCCCTAAATAAAAGGGAGCGTAAAATCCACTAGTGATTGGAAAGAAATTTACAGAACAAAAAACAAGTTCAATGATCATAAATGCGTGATTCAAGAGCATAGAGAATATATATAATGATTAAAAAAGCCTTCATGGTTGAAATGCAATGAATTTGACCATCATAATTACCTACTACAAACGACTTAAGAAAGAAATATATATGAAGGATTAGGATTAGGGGAAGAGGGTAATGTATCTTTGGGAGGGCCATGGCTTTCTCTAAAAATTTTAAAATTATTTATTTAATATATATATTTAATTTTTTATTTTTATTTTTATTTTAAAAAATTTATTTATTGTATTTTTAAATGATCTTTTCAAAATAATTTTTTATTTAATAATTAATGTAAAGAAAAAAAAAATTGACCCTTCAAGCCTTATTCAATTTTATCTTAATTTTTAAGTTTCTCTCTACCTCTTTCTCTCTTTTTCTTTTTCTTTTTCTATTCTCTTTTGTATTTTTACTTTACTTTTTTCTATATAACTCAATACTAAAACACACTTCTTTTTTCAAAATAAATTTATAAACTTATGAGTTTGGATAAAGAAAGATGAGATCACTCGCCACAATTGTGTGAAATTAAGATAAAATAATTTTTTATTTATATTATTTAACTATTTATAGATTTAATAATTGTGTGAAATCTTAAATATCTTATTCAATGTTTTATACTTTATGTATTTTAGTTTTATATTTATTATTTTAAGTTCAAATAAAAATAAAATAAAAATATTAAATATTGATTGCATTAATTTTTTTTAAGTTTGATTAAAGTATAAATAAGTTAAAAATAATGAATAAATTCTTTAAAAGAAAAAGATGTAAATCGTTTAAATAATCTTTCTATATTTGAACCATGAAACCGTTCGAGTTCAATTTTTAAACAATTATTAATTAAATTTATCATATTAATTTTAAAAATTTTTAACTTTCATTTTTTTTTACCTTTAACTCAATAAAAATTGATTAATTTCACTCTTGAATAGGATAGTATTATTTTTTATTGTTAGAAGAGAAACAATGGAGAAGGATGCAAGGATGAAGGGAGTTGTCCCACAGGGTAAAAGGCTTGACTAACTGCCTCGTCCTACATGGTTAAGTGACAAAAGTTGTGCACGTGGACATCTTTGTCACTCAGGGAAGCGGCTGAAACCTCTGTCACATGGCGCCTTCACACCATCATAAATTATCGACCTGCCTTTTCACAGACAGCAACTCGTGCAAGGAACAGACATTTGCGAAAAGCAAGGGCAAAGGGTTTTGATGATACTGTATATTCTAGTCTTCAGGTGAGAAAGCTGATATATTTTTTTCTTTATAGAATAATTTTTTTTTTCTTAAAGTAAAGAAGTAATCATTTCATATCCTATAAATCTCATTCTTCTTTTTTTTTTCTAGTTTTTTAATTTGATATTTTTAAATTAGAGTCTTAAGTTTTTGATCATTGTCTGATGAGATATTCATTTGAAAATTCTAAAACATGAATTTAATAAAATAAATAATAAATAACAATTTAAAGTAATCTAACATTCGTAATAACTGAATAATAATAGAATGTATTAAGAGTGAATTTTAAACATATTTTTCACTTGTTTTTATTTGAGCCACTTTTGTCCAATTTAAGAAAGTTGGTTTACTTAATTTTGGTTGACTCTGTATCAATTTTCAATACAATAAAATTAATCCATTTGATCAAAAAAAAATCACACCTAATTTGTGTATTAATTAGAAAATTCATACTTAATTTGTGCAACATTTATGAGCTACTTGATTTGCATCAAGATAAACGTGAGAAAATGTGCATGGTTCACATAAAAGTTGAGTATTTTCTTTTTTTGGAAAGGACCATGAATTCAAGGAAGGATTGCAATGAACTATACAAATTAAACATAAAAATTAAAGTAAAAAGAAAAAAAGAAAAGTGGTAGCATATATTGGGTAAAGTTTGAGTGAAAAATGTCCTTAGAATGTTTGTTTCTTGGCTAAAATATTAAAATTAAAATGCATAATCTAAATAAAAGAAATTCTACTTTAAACCATGTCCCATCCTTGTGGACTCACATCATTCATACCTAAAATGTGAAACACCTCTAGGCTCTAAGGTAAGTTTTTATCTGGTGAAATAAGATAAAGCAAAAGGCTATAGAAGGGATGAGGTTATAGCAATGATAAAGCTTATATTATTATGGGTTTTGCTAACAAGAACCACAAAGGCATTTTTAAGATACTTTTCATGACAATATTTCTATATTAAATATGCAGTCGAGGATTAATGATATAGTTTCTAATGTGTCCTTGCCATTTAGCCAAGATATATTGCTTTATATAATAACTATAAGCACTTTTCAACAAGACCATATTGTATTTCGTTTTGTAATGGGTATTTAAATTTGAAACCACAAGACAATTGCTCCTGTCATTGACTTATGAGTCTAAAGATGAGCTGACAAATATAGTGAGACTAAACTGAAAGCTGGTTACAACAAAGCATGAGATGATAGCTGCTTGTATGAGATCATTTTTATGAACAGAAGCTACATGCATCAGTCTCCATTCAAGTCACTGCCAAGTGAGTTGTAATTCAAAGCATCAGTATGACAATTCAATACCAAATGTCTTGTTATTGTAACTACATATAGTGAAACCCTGCTATCAAGCTCATCCACAAAGTACACCTTCTGCAGTTTCTATCAGCTAAGAAACTTTATGCAATCCCTATTGATCCAAAAAGAAAGCTTAGATATTAATTGAGTTGAATGATCGATTATCTCTATAACTTAAACTGTCAACGTCTACATTCGAGTTCCGCTAGTAAACAAGAGAGAACCTAGCCAAAGTAATAGAATTGAACTCATAAATTCTATATTTTCATCTTAGAATTTGAATTTGAAATATTGAAATTAGAATCTTTATAATAACATAAGATCTTAAAAAAATAAAAAATTCAAATCCCATGTAACTCTACTATTTAAAAAAGAAAAAGAGATTTGACCCACTTTTTCGAAATTTTCCATTAGAATCTCATAGAAATTTGCCAAGTAGTTCAATTTTTGTGGTAAGATATTGTATTTAACCTTTTGGTTGATGCTTACTAAGTGTCGAAACATAGAAAAGCAAATGGGTGATGAATTGTTAATTATATGTGTTGGTACCTGTATCAACCTGATGTTCCTTTGTCTACTTTTGGATGCATGTTTATCCTAAAAAAACAATGAATTAAGGGACTGAAAAGATTTTAATTTAGAATACGATGTAACCACTAGTGGCAAACAAATGAATAATAATGATTGGAGTTTGGTCTAAAAACAGAGAGAAAATTAGGCTGCAAGAGAAGAATAGTTTGGTGGGCCATTTGACCTAACTGTGACCGACTTCCAAGTTTGTTTTCAACTAATTAATTACAAAATTATGACAAAGAGACGAGAAGTTTGACTATGATGCACACCTGACTTATGTTTTTTGGTTTGCCTTTTTGTCCAAGGTAAAGTGAGTAAAATCAATCCTGACCAATTACTCATCTATATCAAATATAATATGGATAAAACGATTTGATTAATCAGTTTATTAGATTAATTAATTCAAAATATTTAGTCTAATTAATTTTTTGATTGGTTCTTGGTTTTAAAATTTTTGAACCAATCTACTCAAAAACCCAAATTAGTTATATATATATATA
>NW_018397262.1:2924075-2941280 GCF_002168275.2 Theobroma umbraticum
GATGTATACTATAGGAATTTCTATCTGATCCTTGGACTTACAAATGTTTTGTTTGTATGTTCAATAACCAATGTTTGCTTAATGTTTAATCAGGTCACAATCACACCATTTTGATGGGTTGTGAGGCAGAAATGTTTTGTGTTGTGCTTCCTTCTTCATGTTGTATTAATATTGTGCTTGTGCTTGATTTAAAAGTAACATGGGTTTCTTTTTGACCTTGCTTTTATTGGAACGTACATGACCTGTTTATCTCAGCATCTTATTTCTATTGTTTCTTGTCAATGCTATGCACTATGTGGAAAATGATATGTAGTTATGGCTTGATTGGACCATTATTTAATTGGATCTCATCAGAATTCCTTTTGTTCAGTCATTAAATTAATTAGATAGATGAGGAGCTCCCCCTTTTTACTTGGGATAGTGTATCAGCAGGATGATATTGATACATCACTTGCTCCTGTCCCCTAGGAGACATCAATGGTTAAAACTTAAAACTTTCAACTTGTAGGTCTCAAATTTGAAATAGGGGAGGGGAGGTTGAGGGATTGTCATTGCACAATTGGGTTGGATACCAGCATCAAGATCTGCTATTTGTTGCTATTCCTTCCTTATCTTGTTTGCTTTGTTTTTCTTCAAATATTTGCTCAATAGGTTTTCTAAATTTTCATCATTGTTCATGTCTTAAACCAACTTTCAATCATGTGGTAACCTTTTTCCTTCCCAATCTTACACGTGCCCCTAACAATTTCATTCACCTGCAGAGACATTTGTCAGAGCAGATGGTGCTTTTATCCCTTTCACTGATGATTTTGACATGTCCACTGTTACTACATCCGTTAAAGGTGTTGGAGAGATCGGTGATGTCAAGGTTATTGATTTGCAGTCTTCAATTGGTAGCATTATTGGTAAGCAAGTTACGAAGGTTGGAAGGAGTTCTGGTTTAACCTCAGGAACTGTATTAGCCTATGCCCTTGAATACAATGATGAGAAAGGCATATGCTTCTTAACTGATTTTCTTGTTGTGGGCGAGAATCAGCAGAGTTTTGACCTTGAAGGGGATAGTGGAAGCCTCATCATAATGAAGGGTGAAAATGGGGAGAAGCCAAGGCCTATAGGAATTATATGGGGTGGAACTGCCAACCGGGGCCGGCTTAAGCTAAAAGTTGGACAGCCACCAGAAAACTGGACTAGTGGGGTTGATCTTGGGCGCCTACTCAACCTCCTTGAGCTTGATATCATCATAACGGAGGAAGGGCTTAGAGGTTTGTTCCTTCCACAAGTATTTTTTTTAGTTTTCCATTACTCTGTATTTCATATCTTATTTCTTCTTCATAGTCCTTGTCAATTTTCAAATGATGCCTTGGTATGGAGAACAATTATAAAAAAGTGCCTTGTTGATGCCATGATTGATCGTTTAACTGTGTTATTTTCATGATCATAAAAATGGTGCAAGTCCTTTAGCTCAAGGACATATTCTTAAAAGGCATTCATGGATAGGCATGCGTCATACAAACTGACTTTGAGACTTGAAAACTTGTTAATAATGTTACCTTCATCGCTTTTCATTTATAGTGGCAGTTCAAGAACAAAGAGCTGCCTCAGCAGCCGCTATTGCCTCCACGGTTGGGGACTCTTCACCTCCCGATGGAGTTCTTCTAAAGGACAAAAGTGAAAACAAATTTGAGGCATTGGCTTTTCAGATTCAGCATATCCCTTTAGAAGTAGATTGCAACAGCCCAGAAGTGAATCCGTCAACAATAAAATCCGAGTTTCATTTGGAAGATGGTATCAACGCTGGTCCTAGTGTAGAGCATCAGTTTATTCCAAGCTTCATTGGACGATCTCCCTTGCATAAAAACTTCTCAGATAAAGCTGTTTCTGAAAATCTTGCTTCATTAAGGAATGGGTGTGATGAAGATTTTTGTGTTTCATTGCATTTGGGTGACAATGAAGCGAAGCGGAGGAGGTCAGAGGCTTCAACCAGCACAGAAGAACCCAAGTGAAACCGTTTAGTAGCTTCAGCTGGGAATCAGTGACCTGCCCTTTGTAGTTGGTATTGCAGCTTTAATCAAGTGAGTGAAGGCTGCAAATTTTATTTGTTAACTTTATCGACTTTACTAGGTCAAGTTAACCTCAGTATTTAATATAGTGCAGAATCCTTTTCTTGCTTGTGAAAGTTTAGTGTTTATTTTTGTTTCCCCCTTTTAAAGGCTTGAAATTGGAAGGCTTTCAGATACACTATGCGCACACACACACAGAGGCAAAAGTTCATTGCTTCTAAAAGCAATGTTTCCCTTTGTTAAGCACTTGAATACTGTCTATATGGGGATGGGGTTTAGGTTATAATCTTTAAAATCGAATCAAAATTAATTGAGTTATAATAAAAAATAATCGAAAATGATTTATCTCCATGGTATCAATTTGTTTGTATTTTTAGGTATATTTTTAAAATATTAATATTATTTTAATTTTTCTCGTATGATATCTTATGAGTTTTTTTTTTTCAAGTACCGTACATGGACCTTTTTGTTCCAATCAACAGGTAACTTTTATTTCTCTAAGGGGTTTAGGATGTTAATTTTTCTTAATAAAATTATCAAAATACTCTTAATCTAAATTTAGTTTGTTTATTCTCACTCAATAGTATTTTTATAACTATATGTGTACTTAACATGTGAAAAACCCAAAACTCAAAAATGTTAATTTAGGTTTAAATTGATCTTATAAAAACCTCAAAGACTTGTAACTTGAATTGAAAATTTAAAATAATAACTAAATATTAATTTAACTTGAATAATTTGATTACCATCTCTAGAATTATTTAAAAAGCTCACAGTTTGTTTTGTAAAATAAAATAGACAGAAATAGATGAAAATGCTCGATTTTCTCATTTAATCATAGGTCTACATGGCCTATAACATTTGTATAAAAATATTTTAGCTTTTGTAATTTATCAAATTAATGGATTTGGTCTTTATATAATAATTTATAAAAATTAAGTCTTTATATTTTTTAAAATTGATAATGTTATCCTAATCGTTAACAGTACTAAAATTTTTTTATTAATCTATATTGATACGGAAATTTTTTAACTAATGTGACGTTGAATATGATGATAGATTTTTTATTTATTTCAAAATATTTTTTTATTGTTTTAAATTCTAGAGCACAAAATTCAATTCTTTTCAGTCGTATAATGTTTTTTTCTTAAATCCCATAAATCTATTTGCATTTTTAATATGTTTCTTTTCAATTTTGTTTAAAACTATTAGCTCATATCGGATAATTTTATGTCTATACTTATAATGATTTTTAAAGAAAAATATCTTGAAGTGAATTTGTTTTGAATTATTAGGTTTAAATTATGCTAAAAATTTAAACGAAAGAGAGAAGTTCTTGATTATTTTTATTTTATTTATAGACATGCAAATCTTCTACAATTCCTCCATTTGATTCCTTGTCCCAAGATATTACTTAAAATGGTTTTTGATAAATTTCATGTCAGTGCTTGACACATCATATCGATACTATTATCGCATCATTCGTGAAATATTATTTCATCATTATCATGTTATTAGATTCAACGTCACATTAGTAAGAAAATGTCATTTCAACATAATCAAATATCATATCAATATAAATAACAAAATTTTTTTTAACATATTGGACTGAAATTATCAATTTTGAAAAGTATAAAGTTTTAATTTTTATAAATTATTATAAAGGGCTTAAATTCATCACTTTTTGATAAGAGTATAGGAATTAATTACATAATTTGATTAAATCTTTTTTATTATTCGTAATAATAAAAGTCTGGACTTGCAGACCAGGTCTGAGCTATCCCTCCAAAGCCCAGACCTAAATGAGGCTTGGCCCAAGGCCCATGAATGCTAACAAAATTGCCCTTTTCCCCTCACGAAATTCCCTCTTCCTTTTCCCTCTCTTGTTGCTCACTGTCACATCTTTAACCTTTTCACCTTTCAGTTTACTGCCTCGCAAGGCGTTTCGCTCGATCAAAGGCAAGTTGAATTTGTTTCTTTTGTTTTTATGGGTCGATGTCTATTTCTTTATGTTAGTTCTTTTGATTTCTTGAACTGGGTTTGGTTTTCTAATTATAAACAATTCAAAATTTAAAGCAAGTTTACAATTATTTTTTTTAGTGTGTGTGTGCCCTGTTCTTTCTTATTGAATTGCAAATTGTTCATGATTTTTGGTAGAATAGATTGCGTGATTTATTCCAAGTTTGATCATAGTTTTACCATATATAAATAGGTTCTAAAAAATGGGTTCCTAAATTCATTATGAAATTCATCCTACAATTGTATGAAACCCAGCTTGGATAACGGTAGTTGCAATAGCGTAAATCTATCTTAATTCAGTTTCCAATTATAGTCTACTTCGAATTTTCAAATTAGTGAAAGTAAGTTTCTGTTCTTTTATTTCATATTTTGACGTCTGTGAAATAAATAAAATTTTACTGTCGTCTGTTAGAGGATACCTTGACTGTTTTTGTTTCTTTGACTTACTGGTAGGAACTAAAACTGAGTCAATAACTGATGAGTTTCATCGGGTTTGGGAACTTGTTATTTGCGCTTTGTCAAATCGGTGTGCCTGTTCACTCTCGAAGATAGTTGCTGCAACACTCCTCTAGGACCTTTAATCTGCGAAGTTTTTTCTTATGTAATCGGGAATAACATGGTATGCATCCTTTGATTTTTATATTTGGTCTTCTTCCTTTGTGCATCTTTCATATCAATAGTCGATGTTTTCAATTGTTTACTGTTGCCAATTGCCAACCATCTGAAATAACTTTTCATGTTCTTGTTTTCAGTGATGCCCTAAATTTCTTTATAGTCTAAACGTTTAGTGTTATAGCTGTTAAAGTCTTATTTTTTATTTCATGCAGGGCAGATGATACTTAATGCCTTAAGGACTTGGACTGATGCCACTTTCAATTGGTACTGTCAAGAGATCGTAACTATTAGTTAAAACTTAGATAGCCGGTACATTGAAAGAATTTAATGGCAGGCAATGGCCTGCCATCTCTGGGTCGTGTAAAGCTTACTGATCTCATACCCTCTGAAGGCCTTCCTTCAGATTCATACAAGCTATCAGTTTCTACTTTGTCACAGTCATTTGCTCAATATTCTGCTGCCATCATTCAGTTTCCAGCTAGTGATGGAGCTCTTTTAAGATCTGGTTTAGATTCTGCTCGCCTTTACTTCCAACAAAGGGCGGCATACCCATCTGCAGATATGATTCACACTAATGATTCTCGTGAGTGGTGTAAAACGTCTGGTTACTATGCTGATCCCCAACTATGGCAGGAAACTTATGATTACAGACCCGGCTTAACTCCTACAGAGCCAAGCAATGGAATGGAGTTTCCTCCAGGTGGGTTGCCTGACATATTTGCCTTGCTTGGTAAGGCAGCTCGAGATATACTGGATGCCATCAGCTATTACTTGAACTTGCGCAGCTCTCCCTTTACTGAAATACTTGATAATGTACCCTTGAGAAGCCGGGAAATTTCTTCTTCTGTATTGTCTGTGTGCTGTATGGCAAGGCTTCTTTTCAGGGGGCGCAACACCCCAATCTGACAGCGCAGGATGATGGCCAATTGATCATGTACCCTGACCATGAGCACCAGGTTGATAAATGCTTAATAGCTGTTGTAAAGTCAGATAGGACTGGTTTGCATGTAAGAGATTTTCATGGTCGGTGGATTCTTGTAGATGGGGACCTGGGTCCTCAAGAAGCTGTTGTTTATCCTGGACTTGCACTTTATCAAGCAACTGCAGGTTATGTCAATCCTGCACTGCATAGGACAGAGATAATAATATGCCGGTAACCTGTATGGGCGATGCTCCTTGGCTTTCAAACTCATGCCCAAATCTATGACCAGTCTCAGTTGCTCAGAGATGAAGGCAGCTGGTCATGGAGTTGAAGCTCAGTTCCAGCTTCCAGTACCAGTGGATGACTTCATGCAAAGATCTCACCCAACAGATCATCTCTTTAATAGAAACACATTCCAGAGTTTCAATTTCCCCACAGCCCAAGATGGTAGGCAGTATTTTTTAACTACACATCTAGCATTTTCTTATATTTGTTTTGGCCCCAGGAAATAAATGAATGACAGGAAAAAATATAGTCGGTGGTTTGGAGCTCCGGCTTAAGCGGTTGATTCTTGTTGAACAATTAGCTTGGTGAACTTACAGTATTATGTTGTTGCCATCCTGAATGATTCTGCTTGTTTTTTCTTCTCATCAGATTCTAATTGTGAAATTTTCTTTGATCCTTTTTTCCCACTCCAACTCATTGGAAGACTGTTATGATATTTGTTAGTTAGCAAGTGGTTTACAGATATCTTAAGATTGGATCAAAATGCTTAAGCTGCTTATTCTTTAAATGTGTTTATGACTTGTATCATAGGCTTTGTCATTAGGAGGCAGGCCATTTGCTTTCACTGAAGCTTTTGCGTACTCAATACTTGAAAATTTGAAATGCATAATAGGAAAAAATTTTTCAACATTGTCTGACTTGTTCTTCAAGTGTAGAGCAATATTAATTGTGTCAAGAAATGTGTGGAATGTTAGTGACAAGATTGTCTTTAGCTAGTTCCATGTTAGTTGGACAAACCTGCGTTGGGATTATTGTTGAATTAACATTTTTACTCCAAAGTAATAAAAAAGAAAGAAAGAAAGGGATATCAACTTTTTAATCTAAACAATGATTTTCTTCTGTTTGGTTTGTTGAATCATCTTGATGGGAATTATCCTTGTTATTTCTCTGTTGAAGTAGCTTTATTGAGAAGTTCTTAACAGCAGGTCCTTGGATCAATGAAATGCTGGTACAGGATCTATGAAGCCCTTGATGAGAAGGAGGAAGAATAATACAAGATGCAAACCTCTGCCTCCTTCCAAAAGGTTAAGGCTTGAGGCCCAAAGAGTGCTTAAGGAACGAGTTCAGGAAATTGCAGATAAGAAGGGCATCAAACTAAGGTTTTGTAACCTAAAAGAGTGTGAGAATCACATTCATGCACTAGATAGCCCTTGTGCCAATATTAGAATGGAGATTGGGTGGCCACATGGAGTGCCATTTGTTCATCCCCATGATCTACCTAATAAGGCCAAGATTGGTTTTCTTGAAGCATATGAACCTGGTTGGACAGCAACTCATGATATAGAATTGAGCCTGACGGAACCTGGACAGGCCAGTCAACAGTCAGCAAACTGTAACTGTAAATCTCTTGTTCATTTTCTTTCTTGTACAAGCATTGACAAATGCAATTTATTTTCATGTTCTTACCAGTAATCACACACTCAACACTTAACACTGAAAAATTTACTGGATTATCCAGAGTATTTTGAATGAACTGATGAATGGAAAATATTTTGCACTGACTATGAATTTATTTAGCACAGAGCCATCAAGAGTTAAGAGCATTGGATGCTGCACTTAAATGGGTTACGTTGATTCCCCAATTAATTTGAAGTATTGTTTTTTTCCTTGACCCCTTCTTATGGCAATCTTTTTATTCATTTGTTTTTGTTTGAACCCAAATATCATTGAACCATGCTTATGGACTATAAAGCTTTTATCTCATGGAAGTAGTGGCATTGTTGGCTGATTTTGTTCGGGGGATTTTTTTCATCACTCACAGTGCATGATGATGCAATGTGTTGCAAGCATAATTTGTATAGTAAAATGCACTAGTAATCATTGGTTTCTATTTCGTTAATGTCAAACCCCATTACATGGAGATTACCAATCAAATAATTGTTTCTTCGAATATTTTCTAGCACCTTTTCCCCATTATTTTTTTTCACATCTTAAAAACAAAGTGAACTTTATTCATTCTCTTCCGCTTTTCCCCTCACTGGTCTTTTGACTTCTGAATGCTATTAACAGAGTGAATTTTACATTTTGTCTGCAGGAATGACTATGCAGTTTCCTATGTGCAATTATCCTCAATTGGCTTGTTACCGATTGGTTTGCCAGATCTCAACTCGGTGGTTTTTGTCCTCATTATTCTACCTTCCGTCCAGGTTATGAGCTGCTCTACTGAAATCCTGTATGTTCCTGAATTGATTTGTAATTCACTGGCCAATTCTCACAGAAGGCATATGTTACTACACATGTCTGCAAATGAATGAACATTGTCTGCAAAAATCACTTGGAGTTCTAATGCAACCATCATCATGAACATGAGTTGTTTTGCCGAAATCCCAGTCCTTCATGAACTGAACTGGATTTCACTGTTCAATTACCAAACAAGGCATCATTATTCATGTCTGTAAACGAATCAATACATTGTCTGTAAATAGGCAGTTTTAGGAATATTCACTCTTTGGCCTTAAGGTTCTTTCTTGGCCATTTCATTTTGGTGTTTTAAGTTCTCTCCAAGTTCCAGGTATCATTTTATAGTGAAGAAATGGAGGAATAACAAGGATCATCTCAGTTTGATGACTTGCAGGAAGGTTGGTGATTTATTTCTGCACTATACTGGGAGTTGGTGCAATTCTTAGAGATGGAAATCTGCTTCAGTCATGGAAGGTGTTAATCATATAACTAAAGTATTGGTTGTTAGAATTTAGGAGAGAATGGAACCGGTGACTTAGCATTTTGGTCAAGGAATATCCTTTTCTTTTATTTCAAAAATTATTTAAAAAAGTCCTATGGTATACTCTTGTGCTATGCTGCCCCAATCAGTTGGTTGTGGAGTCTCTATTCCACCCATATAAATCATGATCTTGTAATTAACATTTCTACTCTGCTCTTGGACAAGTTTCTTTCTCTGCTATGAATGTACTTAAATTAGCCTCTTTTATATGACATCCGCCAGTTTTGAAAGTGCATCTGATTGCTGGGCAGATAATTATATATGTCAAGAACTGGGCACTTTGAACTTTGTGGACACTGCTTGGGGGTTTTCCATGCACCAATTCATCTGAATGGGGATTAAGGACTTGGCATTGGTTGAGGATACAGGTCCACTTGATTGCTTTTCAATACATCTTGAATCATTTTTATTTATGTGGAATTAATGATCTCAACCTGTCAGTTTTTGATACAGTTGTTGGGGGATGAAGCAGCCTTTGCATATTCATCTCTGATATTGTTTGGTGCATGGAGCAAAGTGCTTGGTTATAACAAATGAAACTTCATTAGTCTTTTAACATTCTCCAATTGCTCTCTACTTGGAAGGTCCCGCTTGGAGAAAAGACCGCATATATTCAATGCATGGATTTTGGTTGGCATGTACATATTTGTTTGATTGTAAATGGCCAGCATAGCAATGTCAAGCTAAATATGGATGAGATTTTACTTTGAAGAAAGGCGCCAGTTCCTCCTTCCTCAGATCCCCAAAGATCTGAAAACGCTTGTTTGACATTCATCAATGGAAACTTAAGTGGGATGTGCCTCGAGAGCCTAATGATTCCGATATTAACTCAAACTTTAGCCTCTGGACTATAACTCAAACTTAAAGAGTTATGCACCACAAGACACACAAAGAAAGCAATGAGAATCTGTGTTAGAACTCATCAAGCGTCACGGCATAACTGCCTGCTGCTATTATATTTACAAGCCCTATTAAGCAAATAATTAAGGGCATCATCCGGGAAAATACAAGCACAACATATAATAGTGCTGATGCCAACTGCTCCATGTGATTAGTGAATGATAAGTACCAGTGATGGAACTGCGCCCCCTGTAGTTCCTGATCCAGCCTCCCTGCAAGGATTGAGGTGATGTGCGTGTAGTGCTAACTGAACCTGGAGGAGATAAACACCTCCAACAATGGAGTTCTGTCTGCCAGTGCTTTTGGTTCCTTCAGAATTAGTCACTTTCAACTGCGAAATGGTTGTTGGTTTTCAGAAGGCAGCTCAATTAGTGTCGCATTACCATAAAACTCTTCCAAATTGTAAAAAGCTCGTTGTTGAGGAAGGAATATGTGAATAACCACATCACCTGGAATCAAGACAGGAAGAAACATTTCAAATGTCAACGATTACAATATTAGCTTGATTGGATTGGCATGACATTTCATCTCTAAGTTGCAATTCGCCTTATGTTCATAATCATATGCCAATTTACAATAAAAATAAATGCGCCAAAGGATTGTCACAATAGATTACTTACCAAAGTCTAAAAGTGTCCAAGAGTTTGGTTTTGTATCTCCAGATGGAATTTTTCCGTACTTCTTCTCAGCCAAATCTCTTATTTTAGATCTACATTGCAACTTCGAAGAAAAGCAATAAGTTCAAGAACTGCTGCAATGCATACTATAAACAATGTCCACAAAGGGACAACAAAACATGTCAGAGTTGAAGTGCATACCCAATAGCATCAATCTGAGGGCGAGAAAATGCCGTGGCAATGATGAAAAACCGAGTCCAATACACAAGAGGCTTCACAAAGAGGACCCTTATATCTGCAGCCTTCACGTCACTTGCCACCTTGGCCATTGCCACAGCAACTACAGTTATAGCAGGAATCCATGAGCTGATGCAAGCTTAAACCAAAGCTACTCAACTTTATGCTACAGAGGGCATATGGTTTTATTTTACCTTCTTGTAAGTAATTTATAAAGATTTTGCACATGTTTTTTTTTTTTTTTTGAAAGATGAGTTTTGCACATGTTAATACCTTGATTACCAAAAAATTTAATACCTAAACAAAAGTTTGTCTTAATCACCATTTACTGCTAATAACATGTTAATGCCTTGAATGTAGGACCAAACAGAATCATGTGAAGATTCTTCATAAATAAAATGGCAAGTGTGGCATTTTTATAAGTAAATGGCTTCTTTCCCATGCCTGCATGTCATATCTGAATTTCTTCAAAAGAAGAAAACTCATCTGGGAGAAGGGAAATTTCAAGAGGGTCCTTTATTTTTCAGCCTTTAGTTTGCAGGTGAGAGATGAGTGAGGAGCAGTAACTCCATACAACGAAGTGGAAGCTTGAGCGCATGATAGCAATATGGTTTACGAGATGTAAGGCTAAGGCACTTGGAGGAATTGCACTAATCTGGATGCACAAGAGTATCATGCATGTCAAGGTACAAGCAAATTTTAGCTATTTGAGACAGTATCAGGGCCTGCATAATGAATTGTATAAAGCAATTTCTTTATATAAACCTTCACAGGATCACATAATTTCCTTCTTAATTTCTCAATAATTTACAAGCAACCTAAAACTGAAACTAAAGGAAGAAAATCATGCTTCCCTTTGGATTTATCCAATGCAAAATAGTTGGCAGTCATAGCCACAGGGGAAACTTAAAGACTTCCATTTTTAAGGCATACCAGACATCAGATAAAGCCAGACTTGGTGAGTCAATGTCAAAACTAAAAGGCATTACAGTGGCCATTTATCACAAGTTATAAGCCATGATAAAGTTGGCAGCAGTAAAATCTCCCTCTCAACCTACACCTAAGGCTAAAAGATTATAGGGCCTTTAATTTAAAGGGCAGGTGGGTCAAGAAATGAGGAATTTCGATGGAACCATCTTTATTAGTTACAAAGACAGGCAGTAGACACCAGATATACAAAAACAAAGTCAAAACATACAACTAAAGGCAAGCCAGTGGAGGCAGAGCAATCCTCATTTTACAATGACTACAATATACAAGTACAAAGGCAATTATTCATTACGGGACATGACCGTCAAGCATGGAATTTATCATCTTTGAGGACTAAGTTGATATCAATCTAATTATAAAATAAAGCCTAAAATAGCAGTTGAAAGTGTTAACATCATATAGATCTCTACTGCTTATAAGTGCCCGGCTTCTAGTTAACTGTCAGATGAACTTACATGATAAGCTGTCAGCATCATCATCAAGCTCAGCGCTTGGAGACTTTTGGTCATTCTTCCTGAGTACTACTTTTCCATACTTTTTCAGCAAATCATCGAGAATCTCATCAGTGTCTTCATTTGCATTCTGCAAAAGTTATCAGTATGTTAAGACGCTGCATTTAAGGAACCAAAAGAACTTGGTTTCAGGATGTCTGCCCATACAGAGGAGATATCACCTTAGGATTACATAAACATGTCCACAAGATACAAGCCATTAGCAGCAACTCAATCAATGAGTGACAAAATTATTGTATCCAAACGTTTTGCCTTTTTTAGTTCTAAAAGCAAAAAGCAAGTAGCAAAAGTAAGCTTAACTTCTTGCTTTAGTATACAACTAGGAGAAATCACCAACACACAGTCAAATCTCCTCATATCCTCAAAATTCACTTGAACAATACAAAATTTAAAACTTAAATTTCCAAGATAGAAGCTTTAAAACTGTAACATAAGCTTGCGACATGCTTACTTTTCAGTACTATGATTTTTACACTATTTGTCAAAAGTTACCAAAAGGAGAAATAGGATGATACCGAGAGAAAGGAATCGTCAGCTTCTTTGCCATAAGCATGAAATGGAGGCAGCAACCCTCCTCTTGGGTTGAAATTCAAGGTTTTGGTTCTGTAGCTTAGCAAATGGAGCTCATTAAGGCAAAACCATCCAAAATTCTTTCTGGGTTTTTGAAAGAGCTTCGATTCGTGAGGTTCCCACCGCCGGAGCTGGCCGGAGAGCATATTGCCGCCGATGGATAGAGTCGCTGTTGACACTGCCATTTTTGTGTTTCTCTGTTTCTGATAAGAGTGAGAGGGAATCGTAAAGATATTCTTTAAGCGGGTCAATTTCAAGTGTACACGTAAGATATTAGACATTGTATATGTTTTCTAAGGATTGAAATTTTTAGTTTTTTTCAATAAATAGTTAGATATTTTCAATTAAATTTTAAATTTAAATAAAACATGAAATCAAATTATTAGATTACTGGTATATGTCTTTGAGCCGATTGGATTAGTTAAAAAATATAAATTGCCATTTTAATGTATACTTAATCACATAACTATACGTGATATATATTTTTATTCATGTTAGTACAATAATAAAGAGTTATTAAGTACTAATTAGATGAAATTCATGCATCATAAAAGTCTTGCAAGAGAATTGTAAAATTGTTACAATTATGAGATCAATATGCATTAAAGCCATGTTCCTAAGATTGTTCTTGATCATTATATTGTCAAGACTAAGTATTAATAATGCTCAAAGACTAGGACATTGTAAGCCTCCGTACTTAAGAAGTAAACAATCAATCTCACGTATTGAAGTATATGGGATGTTTGAAGATAATATATAGGTGTTTGTTAAAGAACAAGTTCACTGAACATGTTATAATTATGAGATCACTATACATCAAAACCATATTCTTAAAATTGTTTTTAGTCATTATATTATTAAAACAGGGTATTAACAATACTTAAAGACTAGTACATGTTAAGTCTACTTACTTGGAAAGTAAGTAATCGATCTCATTGATTGAAATATATGGAATTCTTTAGAATAACATGTAGGTGCTTGTTAAAGAATAAGTTCACTGAACATGACCCACTATGAGAACTGCATTTGGTATTTTACTCAAGTGTATATGAAATATGTTCTCATATGATAATCGTGTAACTAGTTATTGAACTTGAGATACCAAGTCATCTTGTATGGAGAATAATGTATTTTGATTTCTATCTTACGATTTTGAGGCAACCAGCTAGCTAAATAGGGTGTTTTTAGGTATACCATGAAGCATGCCAAAATAAATGAGTGGTCAAGAGAGGATTCATTACTTCAAGTGATATGAAGGGATGTATCTCACTTATTCCCAATTCTTGATTAACTTGTATAGAGTCTTTAGCCAAAGTATGATGAATTTGAGGAAAGTTAGTTTCCTAAATTCATAAAATTAGTCATGAATTATGAAAACTAATATAAAATGTTATAAGTGGATACTGAGTTATGCTTTATGACATATTCGAGATATTTAATCAAAGGATCGTATTACATTGAGCAGCTTATCATTGAAAGGCTTTGTGAAATTTTTTAATTGACTCTTTAATATTTAGATGGTCATAATATATTATTAAATACTACTCATGATCTATAAATATAAATCAATTCTCAAATTAATATTTGATTGGGATTTATATTTATTGTCAACATATTAGAAACCTAATGAGTCACATACATTAAGTGACGTGATTGAGATTAATAAGAATAATCAATTAAGTTGTACTTAATTAGAATAAACTAAAATAAAGTGAGAAATTAATTAAGTTCACAAAGACTTAATTGAATAAAAAAAACAATTGTTGTATCTAAGGTTACAACTTAGTTTGGTTATATAAATATGTTATGTTAGCAAACTAAAACTTTAAGCCTCTAGCCATTTCTCTCAGCCGTTTCGTAAAATAAAAAAAAATAGTTTTCTTTGTCTAAAAAAATAAGATTTGGTAAGAATTTTTGATATTTTTATTTAAAAATAAAACTTACTAACATAAGTAAAATCCTACCTTTGAGAAGGTCTTATTTTCTATCATTGTGTGGATTACTATTATAGGCTAAATACTTGGATGGCTAGAGATTTGAGAAATTTTAAAGGTGAAAAAGTAAAGATTTTATTGCAGGATTTTAGACCATTTTATTCTCCTGTCAAGGTTTCTTGCTTTATTACAAACGTTTTTGATTCAATTAGCTCTTGATTATGATATCTACAGTAAGGTATGTAACTTTTAAACTTATGAATGTTAATAATTAAGTTAAAAATTACATGAAAAATACAAACATTGATTTTGCAAAATTCGTCTGTTTCTCCGATTAAATGCTAGTTTATTATTCTGCTGCATTATATTTTTACTTTCGTAATTATTTTCATGTTCGAGCATGAGGTCAAATTCTAACAATAAATTAAATATAAATTATATCAAAAGATATAAAAGGGTATATGTGTGTGTGTACATATATATATTATATAAAAGAAAAGATTTATTCATATAAGTGTAAAACTAATTAAGTTTTACGTTAATTCCTATCATTTTATACTATTTATATTTTATTAATGCAACTATTAGATTTCATACTTCATACACGTAGAATCATGCATTATAAACTTAATTTAATTGCAAATGTATTATTATTTGTTTGATATATATATAATTTCATTTGTTAAATATTTATTTCAAAAATAATGTTTTGATTGATATGGATATTAAAATGATTTAAAACTTTATGTGCATGAGAAGAATGAAAAGTTGTTAAATGTAATGGTTGATTTGTTAAAATATTAATTATACATTAAATTATAGTAAATAGGTCTCTTCTCTCTCTCTCTCTCTCTCTATATATATATATATATATTATATTATATTATATTGTAGTATATTATATTTAGTATGTTTTCTTAATTGAATTTAAAAAAGCAATAATTTAGTAGATTAGGTAATTTCGAGTTTGTTTAGGTAAAATGTGGTTTTCTTTCAAGATTAAGATCACCATATTACGACAATAATCCTATTATTGGTATTATAAGATCACCATAGTTAGTATTATATTATTTAGTATCATTAATTATTGGAATTAGACATATTAAAATCAAACATCATTTTATTAAAAAAATAAAAAAGATAATCATGTTTTAAAAGTCAATTATTTATTAATTTTAATATTCTCTATAAACATAATAATTTGTGAAAATATTAATATTATATTTCTTATAATAAGTTAATAATGGTAAATATTTATTGTTGGCAAATTAACTTTTAATTTTTTAATGAGAAGGAAAAAATATTTGAATGGAAAAATGAATGCAATTTATCAAAATAATAATAAATTTGCTACCAAAACAAAAATTATATACATAACAAAAGAAAAAAAGAGAGAAAAAAGATCTAATATCATTTGAGTTGATTTACAAAGAAGATTGCAAGAGTTCAATTTTTTGTGTAAAAATTATTTTTATTTTATTAAGAAGTAAGTTAATTGATTTTACAAATCACCACATTTTCGTAAAAAAATGTTTTTCTTTTTTTTTTGAAAGGCAAAGTAAATACGATTATATTCATAAGCTGAACAAGGGTGTGAGTCACTATACAAAATGAAGCACCGCAACATGACGACATTTAAAAACACAAGGGCCGCGGCAATCAACCACTTGACGATGTATCAAGAAAGGTTGATCAAACAAAAGCAAGCAAAATGAACCCTATACCAAACAACTAAGTCAGCTCATCTCCTATACATGATGCTCACTTAAGGTCAACAAACCAAAAGAATTTAAAACAAGGGAGGGGTTTCAATATCAGATCATCAAAACGTCAAAGCAATCTGCAGACTACACCTACGGCTTCCCATTAGTGAGCATCAGCATTTCATTACCACTTACTTCATCGGAGTTAATCCATAGGAATTCCTATGTTTGTTGCACACCTCCTTTAGCAAGCTGGTCAACAGCATCATTAGCAAACCTTGGCACATGTCGTACCTACCAAGATAGAGTTTTCTCAAGTGTTTTGATGATTAGGATAATGTAATGTTGAAGTTTCAATGGAACCTTGTTAGGACGTTGAATCCAAGCCATTACATTTGTAGAATCACATTCAAGGATGAGATGGTGTGATCGGGACCATTTAGACGCTGCAAAAAGAAGAACAGCCTCTCTGGCAACAAGAACTTTCGCAATATTAGAGTCAGCATGTCCAATACATTTGGACAAAATGAGAAGAGTCACCATTGACATTCCTCATGATACCACCAATTTCAGTTGCACCAGGATTTCCTTGGGAGGCACCATTAGTGTTGAGCTTAAGAAAATCGACTTGAGGTTTTTCCCATTTTTTTTTTGAAAGTTCAATTATATTAAAGGTCTAAAAGAACCTTAGTTTTCCAACAAAGAGATTTTGTAAGGCATACCCCTTACAAAAGAACATTGAGGTATGCCATAACAAAATCACACAAGTATCAACCTCTATACATAAGCTAACAAAACCCCCTCTACAAACTCATTCCCCACACAAAACCAACCCCTATAGAAAAAAAGGAATAGAACTTAGGAAATACAATGTGAACTTTCACTCTCCAAGACTATTCCTAGAAATTGGCAAACACAAAAATATCCTTTCGAAAAAAAAAAGAGAGGTTGCAGTAGGAATCAATAGGTAATTTAACTACTTCTTCCTTCAATTGTGACAGAACCCTTATGCTCATCTCCCCAAACCATTAACAACTTTATTTCTCTCCCTATACTAGATTTTGCGAGAATATTAGCTTATTCGTTTACCCCCTCAATGTGTGTTTGACTTCTCATTTT
>NW_018397262.1:2941380-2945251 GCF_002168275.2 Theobroma umbraticum
CCTTGACTTTTTCGTTTTTTTTAGCTGCCAATGCAAACACTCTAGGAAACTCATCTTTTAAAATAATTTCATTCACCCATTGTTCATACTAGAAGTAAATGCTAGTGCCATTACCCACAAGCATGCTTAAATTATTTGACACTTGCGAGAAAAAAAAGTTAGTAGGGGAACGAGGGGCTGCAATGCTACACCAAGTGGTGGATGTTTTCCTATTTCTCTCCATAGATGGTAGAAGACTATTAGGATCCTTGCCACTTTTTTCAATGATGAACTCTCTCCAAAAACTTGTTTTTTCTCTTCCATATCTTTATAACCATTTTGTCAACAAAGCCCTATTTTAAAGCCCAATATCAATAATACTTAATCCCTCATTTTCTTTATAATTGCTTACCTTCCCCCATTCCAGTAAATGTATTCTTCTTTTCTCTTCTATTCCACTCCAAAGAAATCTCCTTTGGATTTTTTTGAGTTCATATTTAACTTCTTAAAGAATTTGAAAAAAAAATGTAGAATATCGAGAGACTAGCAAGCACCGATTTAAGGACTGTAACCCTTCCACCCATGGAGAGCATCTTTGACTTCTAGCCTGCCAATCGTTCTTCAAACTTCTTTATAACTGGCCTCTAAATATGAATTGATATGTTACTTGCATCAAGTGGCAGTCCTTGATACACATTTTAAGTATACGGCCATCAATCAAATGTCACCTTAATAAATTCAAATTACTTTAGATTTGAATGGATTTCAACTTTGAATTATTTTAGTATTAGATGTAATATAAGCCTCCTTATAATTATTTTTCTTTTTTCTTCAAGCACATTTAATTAAATATATGGTGTCTATATGTTAAGATAAAGGCTTGTTACATATGTCGGATAGGCGACAGGCACAAATTAAATATAATATAAGAATTAGTTTCTGCTCTCTAATAATTATAAGGATTTTACACTATTTTTTATCTTAGATAATTGATTTTTATTGTAGTTAATTAACTCCATGACAAATAATTAGATAACCACTAATTAAATCCTACATACTCCAACGCATCATGAATAGTCAAAGGACTGAAATATTGTTCTTTTCTTCCAAACCAAACAACGAATACATTGAGTGAAAATTGTAATAGCACAGTGAGTTTGCAGTCTGGTAACTTGTGATAGTAAATTTGAATCCACATTAATGTAATCTTATCAATTATCATAAACTAATATAAGATATATGTTTTTTTTAAAAAAAGTAATAATTGTTTTCTTTCGTTATAATTTTAAACAACAATAATAATCCGTTTTATCATGGAATTCATTTATTATAAACAACATATGCATGTTTCAAATTAATTAAAAAATTTAGAAATAAAGAAAATGAAAAATAAACTCAAACAAGTAATATAGGACGGTTTCGACTTATTTAATGAATACTCAACCAAAGATGTATCGGTTATTTTTGACAAATCAAGTTAACCTACAACAAAGAATAAAAATAAATAAATTACTTGACACTAATATATTAAATTATTCTCTATGTATATATACAAGTAATTTTATACATAGACAAATATTATTTGATATAACTATTGCAGTCTTTCACGTGCATTTACGAATGAATATGAATGGAATCTCACTCAAAATATATGAAGCAAGGATCCCTAAAACATGGGAGTGCCCATTTCCTAAATATTTCTTATACATACTTACCAAAACATCAACCAAAATTTAGGTATGGAACTCAATATATGAAATTACTGTACTTTTCCAGCTAAGATAGGTAAAAGAATTGTAGTGCCAGATTATAATTAGTTAATGAGTTTCTGAAGACAGTTGAAAAGGATTGAACTAGCTCTGCTGTTGCTGTTGTCCCACAAGCCTGGAAGGGTCAAAACAGGAGTGTCCTCGGCTCCATTCTGATTCGCAGTCATAGCAGAACTTGTAAGTACACCTACACAACAACAGTAAAGAAAAAACAAATGTTACAATTGGTCAAGATGAGACAAGGCAAGAGCTAATTGTTGACTCAATAAACAGCAAAATAAACATGGAAAGAACAATGATAATAGTTTTCTATTCTAATGCTTAGTTTACAGTTTAACAGTGAACTAATTAAGCAGAATCATTGAAATGCATCTATAATATGACTATGCAAACTTTCTTTTCAAAAGCTTAGCGTATAACCACACTTCTGTTAGGCTAATTAAGCTTATGGTCAGCCATTTAAGTTGTAAATATAGGACAGAAGATTTCAGCTTAGAAACTTCAAGTGTAGAACAGAAGATTTCAATTGGCCGACCATAAGCTTCGGTCTATAGTTACAGCTTTAGGAACTTCATTGTTATTTTCAATCTTTTCCCTTCCAATACATTAGAAAAGTAAAATAAACAGCTACAATCTGATCTCACTGCCCTTGTTATGGGGAATTGTTGCTTAGTATGAACAATATATGAAGCAGGAATTCTTCTGATACCACCAAAACATGCCATGAGCCCGTGCCTAGTTTGATTTAGAGGTCTAAAGTCCAGGTTAATTTCTTGTGGTGGGCAGCAGAATTTACAACAGCAACAATTATGTGTTTCTAAAATCATGGTTAATCAAGTCTTGTATACCCTTGTTCTTGAATTTTCATCATATAATATCTCTAGACATCACTGAAATTTATTCTAACATCTAAAGGTAAAGAATTCATAGCATTATGCACGCCAGAGAAAAAGGAAAGAAATTAAAAGCAACTCACCCGCATTCGACTTTGTTAGATCCCTCTGTCGTCTTTCCAGCAAAGTTGTTGCAATTAGGACATCTCTTCCAATTTTCCTTCTTAGAAATCTTCAGCAACGCTAAATAATAATAATCTTCTTCCTCTATCTCATGGTTTACCAATTCCTTATATTCATCACAATCCAAATCTCCATGGCTGAAACCTTTACACTCAGGACAGATTTTTTCAAGGCAGTTGGGGCACTGTAATTCTATCACATCAATAGCCTTCCCATTATCTGTTAACCTAGCTGGGCAATCCTCGGAAGGACAATCAAATTCCAGAACCGGAGGGGTTCGAGAGCAATGCAAGGCATCTTTCCATCTAGAAATCACTTCCCCTGGCAGGATGGATTTGCATTGTTTAGGAGTTATCAAAGTTCCACAATTCCACACAGGACACTGAATCATTATTATATTTTCCTTCATCTTCGTCGCGATATGCTGGCGAGTACAATCATAGCAGGAAGAGTGGTCGCATCGCTTCCTCCTAAGCATCATTGAAGTTGGTTTTTCTTCCATGCAAATTTTACATAACCTAAGGCCTTTAGAAGAACCACTAGCAGCTTTAGGGTAGGATTCATCGATTTCTTTCTCTTTGCCTTTCTGCTTCTTCATTGGACCAGATTCCGAGGAACGAATTTCATGCAGCTTCCTTTTACGATTCACATTTGAGGAGCAGCTTCGCTTGCTTCGTGGAAACTTTGGCGTTTCATCTGCCAATCTGGCATCGTAGCAAGCCCCGGGGGAGGCGGAAGAAGACGCCCCGGTTGTTTTCTTTCTCCTTGAATCCGTTTTCTTTTGTTTTTTTTCGCGACCGAAAGGGAAGTTTAGTAGGCGATTTCAAAACGGGGCCTAATGTGCAGCCTGGGAAGAAGAGCAGTCTTTCTGTCGGGTGTTGTTTAATTACCCAAGGAGGAGGAATCGGGGATTGTAAGACGTTTCTTGGTAGAGCTTAGGGTTTTGCGCAGGGGAATTTAGGGTTTTGGGTTCACGTCAGGCTGCTGAAAGTAAGGTAACAATTTGATTATGTTGGGTCTCCTTTATGTTTTTATATGGTTGTTGTTATTTATGAAGGCCAGTATTCTAATTCGACACAAACAACTTCTTTTGTGGATAAATTTTTT
>NW_018397262.1:2945351-2947777 GCF_002168275.2 Theobroma umbraticum
AAAACAACTTCTTATCTTATGGAGTTGTAAATGTTTTTCAATTTATTTTTGAAAAATATTCATACGAGAAATCTGGGCATAGCCTCTCGAAATCATAGTAGGCAAACCATAAGAAGCAAAATATCTCCTTGTACACACTCCGCCTTTACAAAAGGATCCCTGACTCGGCCATTGACACTATACTTCAACAAAACCAAAGATTTCTGTACATAAGTGTAAGGTAAAAGTAGCCCTTCCGCGGCCTGCAATTTTTAAACATGCAGCAACTGCATTTCATGCCTCTAAACAGAGTAAACAAACATTTCACGATACGTGATTCCACCTAAAAACTCCTTCTCAGGTTTTACCTGCAGCAGCAGCAGGACTCCCGCATTCATAGCTATCAGTGGTGGATCAGCAGCCAGTAGTGTCCCCTGCACCAGAAGACAATTATTTGTATAGACATTCAGAAGCTCATGTTGTCTCTGCTCAGCCTCCTTTGCAAGCTTGTCGCTTCTTGTTTTGTTTCTCTCAATACATGCTTGATCTCCCATCTCCCCATTTGGACTTTCAATCTTTCAAGCTGTAAGACCCATCTTCTTAATCTCCATGGTACTAAATATGGATGATTTGCCCATTTAACAGCATCCCTTGAGATGCTTTCCACCGCCAAGAAATATGAAGTTGTAGACACCAATTTTGTTTCAGATTTATTTTTTGTAAAATTAAAATTAAGGTTATTTTTTTACAATTAAAAAAGTATAACAAAAAACCAAAAAAACAAAAAACAAAAGAAGATAGGATCAAATAAACAATGCCTTCTCCGATCCTATCTATTATTTCTCAAATTCATCTAAATCCTAAAATTGTTAGATTTTAGAATTTATACAATAATATATATCTCTTAATTTTAGATTTTAGATTTTGGAATGGACCCCTTGGCGTTCATGATCACCAGCAGACTCTTGCAACCCTCTTAACACAGACCTTTTATATATAGAAGGCATGGTTTATTTCCATTAAAAAAGGAAGGTTACTTAATTTCATAACCTTCCCAATGCTCCTCATAAACGAAGCAGTAATTCAAAATTTTTTTTTTTGAAAAGGAGAGAACAGATTCATTTCATTAAACTAGAAAGAGCAAGGAAGAACACCTTTCTATACAAATCAAAAGTCTTTAGCCTCTCTGTATGCTTTTTATATTTGAAGGAGCGGTGATGCAATCAATTAATTAATTTTTTGAATTCCTTGAAAGAACATTATTGTTGTGTATTTAATTGGATATTAATATTTAGAAACTATCATTGCCTATCAATCTTTTAGACTTGTATACTTTAATTTGATTAATATGAGTTTTATTTAAAAAAACCTAATTTTATTCATCAATAATTACCAGTATGTCATACTAGTTTTTAACTTGATTGGCAGAAAACTTTATCTGACATAAAAGATCTGGCATGGGAAATCATCAAAACACTCTCAACACTGCACAACAGAAGATTGACAGCAAGCATCTCCACAAAATCCTAATCCTGCATTTAAAAACACCTAAGAAATTAGCCGAAAAGTAGTGTCACATGTATCGACACTACAAGATTCAAAGTAGAAAATCCAATACTAAAGATTGGCCATTCAAAGCATTAGAAATCAAGCCAAAAACATGCTTAGAGCAAATCCAGAAAAGCAAAAAGCTTGGCCAGCAGCATTTGACCACAAAATTGTCCTAAAGACAGAACCAGGTCAAGACAGATCAACAAAGAAAACAAAAACCTCAAAAGAACCACAAGGATTGGACAACAAACATATTTGTCCCCCATCACTCGTTATTGTAATGAGCTCACAGAAGTCCCTTTCATCAGAATGCCTCCAAATGCAACAACAAGCACCAAAGAAAGAGATCTCCAAGCAGCAAAAGCAGCCTCAAGGAAAAACCAAGCCTGCAAATTTTTCTTGACGTAAAATTAACATAATTAAGTCTTGTATACTTTGGGGTGGAACTAATGGGAAAAGGAAAATGCACTTAGTTAATTGGGAGAATGTCTGTAAACTTAAGGAATGTGGTGGTCTTGTCACTAGCCCCTTTCCCCAAGTAGCTGTTTTTTTAACTCAGTTTATGTAGGTATGGGTTTTTTTTTTTATTGGAAACGGTCTTAATATCTGTTTCTGGCATGATGGCTGGCTGGAGGAGGTGCCACTCAAAATCCCCTTTCCACGAATTTATGCTCTTTCAATCAACAAGTCAGGTACTGCCTCTGAAGTCGGGAACTGGTTGAATAACAAATGGTTATGGGAAATCAAACTCAGGAGAAGGCTTTTCGACTGGGAAACAAAACAATGGGAAACTCTCTATACAAAAATCAACGATATATTGCTTGATAACAGTGGAAAAGAGAAACTAATTTGGAAAGGGTCCACAAATGGCGTCTACTCTGTTAAGAATTTTTTAT
>NW_018397262.1:2947877-2953826 GCF_002168275.2 Theobroma umbraticum
TCTTTCTGGTTGAGGTTTTTTAACCTTTTTTTTTATATAGCAAATCTCTCTTTCCAAAAATGAAAGTCTTGTATACTTATTTGAATGATTTCTAGAGTTTCAAAAAAGATGGAGATTATTTTTTAAATGAAAAATATGTCTCATTTTGAGTTTAAAATAAACAAAAAAAATTAGTTGAAGTTAAAAATTAGGAAAAAAATAAAAAATGTTTTATTCTAAAAATAAATGTGGCTTAAACATTAACAAATAGTTCAACATTTAAATTAAGAATCACATCGTGAAGCTTTAGTACTTGAATTGAAATTAATTAAGGTTCCAGCTAGCTAGCTAGCTACCAAAACACTAAAATTGATCTTAAAAAGTGCCCAAAGATTTATGAAAATGAAATATAAACAAATGACGATTTACTTTAGAAAGAGTTTAATGATAAGAGACTATAATTATATTAATGGAGACAATAGGGATATAAATGATTTTGAATTTAAAATATTGAAAACATATGTTCCAACAAATTATGGTAAAATTGGAAAAAAATAAATTTATAGTAGTAATTTAGAAAGATTTGATAATTTGTGTAATTTTTAGACATTTTTTAATTTTAGACATTTTCAAATTTCACATATAAGATAGTCTTTTATTTGAATTTGATAAGCTGCAAAATTTTATACTTTTTCCATGTGTCATACACACATATATATATATATATATATGATTGTATTGTAACTTTTCGAAAGGGGTAAATGCCCATATTAATTAGGCTATTTATCTTCCAACAACTGTTTTGACCTTGTCAAACTTGGGAATAATTTGAGTCCACACATAAAACCTAAATAAGACATTTTATGTTTATAATAAAATACCCAAAGTTCCAACACTAACCAATATAGTGCTAAGTGTTTATACAAATGAAAGGATGAGATTTAATAATTCATGAGGTAATCTACAAATTAATATGTAAAATATTAATTGATTTGAATCAGTAACTAAGTAATTGCCTATGTCAAGTGATCAATGATTGAAACAATTAAAACTTGAAATAAAAAGACATTCTTTTTTTTTATAAAGGTAATAACAAGATATATTTCTTTACAGACACTTGTATTTTATTTGTAAGAGCACTATTGGAAGTATTAGTTGTACGATCAAAGAGACCGAGCTATTATAGATGTATAAATGCTCATATAATCTCTTTTAGCTTCTTGTTGATGATAAGAAAATGATTTATTGAAATATAATCTTAAATTAAGATTTCGAATTCAAGTCTCGTATGTGATATAATGTTATTTTGTTTTCTTTTAGTTAATTTTGATTTTTTCTAGTGAATGTATTTTGTCATATATATTAAAAGTTGTTTAAATAAAATCTATTTTTGTACTCATAAATGTAATTGCGATAAAAAAAATTTAAAAAAAAAGAGTCAAATTTCATATCTTAATAATAATAATAATAATGAATCGGATTTGATGGACCTGAAAAATTGGTATGCAATCAAATTTTACAGTCTGTGATCATTCCATATTATTTATTTTGCTTTGATTCGACATTTATGAAGCTATACTTTACAATTAAGGACACTATTTCCATGAACAACTCTTGTCCATTCAAAAAAGGAATATTGAGTAGCCCTAGAATCCACCTTTATAAATTCCCTACTTTTGTATAAACCAAGACCATAGCAAGTATTTTATAGGGTTTTGAGAACTACATCAACCATGGGGTTTACAAGCAAAATGTTTGGTGCTCTTAAGAGTTTTGGGGGTTGCTCTTGCATGGGTACCCCAAAGGCTGATAATTACAATCGCATGAAAACAACAGATGAGCCATGCGAGGGAAAGGAAGTTGCAAATGAGAGTATTAACTCCAAGAATGATGATCTTGGCCAGGAGCAGGAGGGAAATATGGCTAGTGTCAATTGGAACCAAGTTAATGTGGACTCACTCGTTTGTTATGAGGTATAAGTATATTCATGTCAATATATACTTCTGAATTTCTTTTGGAATTTTAATTTTTCACCCTAGTTTTAATCTTGTCCATAATCAACTTGTGCTTAGATTTTAGTTATATATATTTGTTTTAATTTATTTGAAATTTTTTTAATTTAAACGTATTTCTACGAGAAGCCATAAAAAAATTAATAATTATGTTGACGTGATTTTGATTGCTTAAGAGCATTTATCTCTAATTTTCTATATAAATTATCAACGTTTTTTTTTCGGAGTATGTATATAATAAGTTGAAGTTATATTTGCTGAGAAGAAAAAAAGGTTGAAGTTATATAAAGTATATATATGTATGCATGGATAAAAAACAAATTTAAATATAATGGGACATTTGTTATGCATAATTCAATTTCATGTTTGATTTCATTGCATTAATTGGCAGGTTGAAGAAGAAGAAGAAGAAGACGAGGAATCAGCCAGAGGTGATGATAAACAAGTCAAGAATAATTCTGAGTAGAAACCAAAGTCAGGGAGTGAAGATAAGTCATGACATGATGAATATAAGGTCTAATAGTAATTTTAGTAGGCTGTATATCTGACTTAAGTTATTCCAAGTTGCTTCATAGAGTTTTGCTCTATGAAATTGACTAGATTTTATTTTTCTAATTACTTTTTCCTAGCCATTTTTTTTTTGTCTTATTTTATTTGTTCCTTGTTTGGAAAAGAAAAGATAAATCCATGTCATTATATTGGGCTATCCAACTTAAAATGTTTTCTACACGCAAAAAGGATTTGAACACCTTTGATTAAATCAAAGCCAAATTGTAATAAATTAAATAATTTGTTTTGGTATTACTGAAATTCCTCTTTGCCAACTATCTGTTTAAACATGTTAAGTCCTTCTTATGTCATCCTATGCTATAAGTGGATGGTTCTTTTTGAGACAATTTATGAATCTAATGATTTTATTGATTTTTTGTACTCGATCATTTGATTCATTTTTTTTTTGCTTAAAAAATAAATTTCAAGCAAAGTTTGAATCGTCTTTTCACAAAGATAAAAAAAAAAAAAAGGAAAAAAGAAAAAACCCTTTACCAATCCTCTTCTCTGCCCATAGAACCAATGAAAAGAGCAAGGTATTGGACACTCTACTATACCCAAACATGAATGGGCATATTTCTCCAATACTTTTGCTGGATCAGAACAAATTAAAGATCTTGAGGTTGTAATACTCAGCAAAACAGAGTCACAGGTCCAAAGAATATACATTTTGCTCATAGAGAAAGTATGACTATACAAAGCTAAATTCCCATAAAAAATAATCCACCTCGAAGAATCACTAGACTCAAATAAATTTATCCATATTCCCGAAGCCACTTCCCCCAGAGAATACAGCAACCAGCCATAATGGAAGATCCACAATCAATCAACTTCAATTCACCCCTCGTTTTCGCCACCTCAACTTGCTTCTTAAACTAATCCATCTTTTCCCTCATTTCCTCTTCGATTCTCACTTGCAAAGCCCCTATTCTCCTCTGCAATTCCCTCTCTTTCTTCTCACTCTCGCCTTTCGCTTTCTCTCAAACACCAATCCTTTTCTTTTCTAGTCCTCTTTCTAACTCAGACACCTCCTTGTTCGCCTCTTGTACTTCACTCATCCAAGTTATCACATCATGTTGATTGTTGAAGCCTCGGCTTCAAGCTCAATCGCTCTCGCCACCATCGATTCTTGGACCACCTTCTCCTCCTACCACTCATCCCTTTTCTTCTCCCTTGTTTAGTAGTTGATCCATTTCTAGTCGCAGTTCCTTCGTCTTTTCCTTCACTTCTTTCTTCTCGTTGCTCTGTTCCAACTCCTCTCTCTTAAGAGCTTCGATTTTGCTAGCCAGTTGGGTTAGTTTGACTTCATCCGCGTCGTACAAGTTTTTCGCCATCTGAATCTCCTTCTCGCCATTGATGACCGTTGAATCTACCATCTTCTTAAAACTCAGTTTGGCTTCTTTATTTTCTTTTTGCTCCTTTAGTACTAATTTTCCATGAAAATGAGAGGAAAAGTAAAGAAAATTAAAGTGACGAAACAATAAACAATGATTAAGGGAAATAAAAATAAGATCAAGATTTAAGACGAAAAAATAATAACAAATGATGCTCTTCTTCTTCTTTCTCGGGCTCCTTTTGCGGGTTCTTTTGCTTGGTTCTTGGTTCTTCCCAATTTCCTGGTTGAGCAGAAGGGTAGAGCTGGCGAGTCCTTCTTGCCTTCTTTCGAGGGGGTTGCTTGCCGCCCTGGTCTTTTCTACATCCTTGTTAGGTATCCTCTTCCTTATGCCGGCTAGCTTTGGTTGCTTCCTTCTTGTAGTCTTCTGTTTCTGTTTTCATGGCAGAGTTTGTTTTTATGTAGGCTGCCATTTGCTTCGGTTATGAGCATAATGCTCTATTTTGTGTAGATTAGAGTTTTTAGATTCTTTCTCTTGTAACGCTAAGCAGACCTCTATTGGAAATTGTACAGCTTTAAAGCCATGACGAGTCTTTTACAGTTAAAACTTTAGACTCGAAATGACATTTTGGTATGGAGATCAATCAAAATAACTTTAAAAAAAAAAATGTACCAAAGTTTTGTGGAGCATGGTGATGTTGTGCCTCAAATACAAAATTTTGTAAATCTTGGCAAATTATTATCAGCTATCTTTTCTTTAATTTTTGTTTATGTGGTACACAATCTATTCCAGTTGGATTTCAATGCATCCACTTATTCAATATACTCAATTTCATGTTTGATTTCATTGCATTAATAGGCAGGTTGAAGAAGAAAAAGAGGATGACAACAAAAACCATATGAAGAAGGAGGTGATGAAAAACTAGTCAAGAATAATTATAGTGTCGATTTTTGTGTGTCTCACTTCTCTTGTGCTGTTTTAGCTATTGCCGCCAATTGCTCTGCTTTGTATACATGCTTACTCTTTTCATTGCAATGAATTCTTGTTGGCTTTTTAATAATAATAATAATAATATTATTATTAATTTGGGTATATGAAGTCATCAAAACACACAACGATTAGAGTTCAAACTCTCAAAAATGTTCAATTGGAGTTGAAATGTCTAGTCCGAATTTAATATAGTTTACAATTAAGTAAAATGAATACCTAATACAATCGTCTAGAAAGATAGAGTACTCACTATCTCCAAATTTCTCCACCTCTGCTTTGTGTGTGGATCGGAGGAGCTGCATGTTGGAGGCACTTAGCTTCGCCCATAGTGGGATAACCAACAGGTGGGGGCGGGGCATTAGCATGCATTTCCACCGCCCTTTTCTGCTGGATAGCAGTGTTGAGGTGCAGGGATGGAGTTAGCCAATTTTTATTTAGAGGGATCAAAGGTTAAAAAGAATAAAAATTAAAAATTTTTAAAATTAATATATTGAACTTAACCATTAATAATCAAAAGATTTATAATAGATAATAATTTTATATAACATGTAAATAAAAAAATCAAAAGAAAAAAACTTATAATAGTGCTCTAAAAAAATTTTGTTCTGCAATGACAATATCCTTTTTAATATAAACAACTAAATTATTTGTAAGAAACTTATCATCTATTTTGTTTTGAAGTTTTACCTTTTTCAATATAAACGACTAAAAATTAATATAGTCAACATCCAATATTATTTTTTTATAATATTTAAGTTTATAATACTAAATATTCTATAATGCATAAAATATAAATAGTTAAATACGATATACATAATTAATAATTTTTTCTTATACTTAGGATAATTTCTTTTTAACTAAATATAAAACGTAAAGCACATTAAAAACATACACTCAAAATAGTTTTTTCTTATATAATTATAAAACATAAAACACATTAAAAATATATACTCAAAATAATTTTTTCTTATATAATTAGGGTAATAAAAATAATATATTAGTAAAATTTTAAACAATAACCAATAATGCAATACTAGAACTTATATTTGAGAATTGCATATACAATAATTTTTTAATTTTTAAAA
>NW_018397262.1:2953836-2953919 GCF_002168275.2 Theobroma umbraticum
TTAAAAATAAAATCCACATAACAGAAAATAAAAAACCATAACAAGTAGGAGATATAACCTATATAACAAAAAAAAAGAATATG
>NW_018397262.1:2953929-3031767 GCF_002168275.2 Theobroma umbraticum
CATAGAAATTTAAAAGAGAAAATCTATAGAAACTTAAAATATATGAGCAAACAGAATAGAATTGAAAAAAATAAATAAATATAAATAATAATATTATTAATTAATTAATTAATTAATTAAAAACTTTATCTCTTTACAATTTCACAATATAAGGACAGAAAAGAAAAAAAAGCGAAATATGGATGATGAAATTTAAAAAATTAAAAAAAAAATAAGAATTTGAGTAAAATTGAATGAGATTTGTAAGGTCATTTTATTATTTTTTTAATTATATTAATTATTTAATAAAATTATTTTAAAAAATCATTAAAAATATATAATATATAAAAAAATTTAAATATTTTGGGGTGGCCATGATAAAGGGACACTCCGCCCTTGTTGAGGTGGTTGATATACCCCGCTTGCTCCGGGATATGCTATCATACAACATCAATTTAATTCAATTAGTCATTTCAAATCACCATTAAAGAGTTTTACTTATGGCATGAAATTACATTTAATTGCAATCACAAATTTTTAATCACAAACACAAGAGTAAACAAAATAAACTTTACAATTAAAAAATTGTTGTCGATTTTGTATACGTAAGTATATATATTGAACAAGTAATATAGTGATGAAGTAGAGTATCGTTCCTACGGAGATTTGTTCTTAAATTTTTATTAAGTACTAAAATCTTATAACAAATCAATCTTATTTAAGTAATCAAAATTTGTAGAAAATTAATTAAAATAAAATTAAAATAAACACTAAATTAACTAACAAACTAAATAAGTTAAGAAAAACAGTATAATAACGATATAGGATTATGGGTTCATTCAACATTTTATCTGAGAATAGCTTTTCCTGTTATTTATCTTTCCTGTGTGGTTTTACTAACCTAAAATCTAAAACTATAGACAAGTCTCCATCAAGTTGCTTGTACAAATGCTTAACTTAATTAGTTCACTATATGTCTATAGGAATCAATTAAATTAAGTTTATTAAACAAGTGTCCTAATGTGGCTATGTATGGCAATTGGCGTATGTTTACTCGAATCGTAAATCAGATCACCTAAGTGACATGAACATATACTATTTAAACCTTAGTCTAATCTAAAGTCTCTCTGTCGAGTCTCAATTAGATTTACAAATCAGTTAATTGTTGGCCAAGCAATCAAAAGCATTAGTAACAGATTTTAATAAGCAAAACTACCTTCGTTCATGATAAGTGAAAAAGAAACTAATATTCAAACTACATGTTGAAATCTACCACAATCCTAGAAAGATAATTTAGCTCATAATAACAAACAAAAACAACATTCAAAGAAATTTAGCTATGAATCCAAGTTAAAGAAAATAAGAAAAACATAAAAGTAGAAAAAGAAACTAATTATTGAAGGTTTATGATCATCATTCTCTCTCAAATTCTCTTGTTTTTTGCTTTGTTCTTGGCTCCAAATTTCTAGAATAATTGCTTACTTCTCCTCCTTAAAACTTTTGGAAAAGGTCCCTTAAATAAGCTCTAAGTAACCTAATTTCAAAATCTTGTTAACTTTTTATTTTTGGAAAATTGCCTAGCACTGCAGCACTCCTTCTTCAGCACTGCAGCACTAAGCTCTCGAGAAAATGTGGTGTGCTTCCTTTTATCGGCAATGCAGCCTTTTTCTCCAAGAATTGCATCGGTCTATCAACTTTGAACATGATTTTCACCCTAATCTGATCTAAACTAGGTAAAGTGATAAACATAAAAGTTTTAATCCTGACTCTTAATTCCAATGGCTGAAGAATCACATCAATTGGACCTTTGGGATTAAAAGAGAAGCTCCAGATCATGTTCAGTCCCTACATACTGCTACAATACTTTGACTTAGACAAATATTTTGACAATGATCAATTCCAAACTATGAAAAGTAGTCAACATAAAAGTTGTAGCCCTTTCTTTTATCGTTCTAGTAGTTTAAGAATCACTTCATTTGAAGTACGTTAGAGAGAGATATGGTCAAAATACCACAATATATCTGAATGAAACCATCACCATACTTGTATGGATTTTCATCAAATGAGCTTTTTTCATCAAATTTTCTACAAAAGCAATAAAAGAAACAAGCAATAACTACTCTTAAAGCAATTTAAAACAAAATAACATAAAATTTAACCAAAATAACTTAAATTAACTACTCAACATGTAATCAAACTTAAACAAAAAAAATACCTAAAATGCTACGATTCGAACCTAAAATCTTAAAGATTTAACTACTTAAGCCCTTAAAATCTGTCAAAATAACTCTATATAACAGAGTTATTACAACCCCAAACTTAAGATTTTGCTAGTCCTCGAGCAAAACATAAAACAACATGCAATAACTCAAACATGAAAATATTTAACTAAATTCAATTGCACCATTTCATTAATCACCTTTAATATCCTCAAAAGTTAATCCATATTCATAATTCTAGGCAGCACACAAATATTATTCAAGTTCATGTTTCAATCCAATGCAAACTCATCATTAAGTGAAATTCATTGTGTGTGTGCAACCTTTTCACTTAGAATATTGTACAATCTGGATAAGTTTACATTCATGTAAAATTCAAATTAGTAATAAACTTCATAAGTTTGCTTTCTATCTCTCTCTCCACTAATGTCAGCTAACATTATGTTAAAAATCAATTGGACTTTAATTAACTTGTAATGTATGGCTAGGGTTAAGGTTGGATATGGGATGTATTGCCCAAATCACCCTAAGCACATAGTCAATCTAGAACGTATTCAGAGCTTTATTTTCCTTTACCTAGTATACCCCTTTTCCATCAACCTATTTCTTCAACACTTCATTCTTTCTTTCCTTTTTTCATTTTCTCAATTTCACACCCCCAAACTTATTTCTTTTATTGGGTAGTGAGATGAATACAATCATAGTTTTGAACTTTTTATCATTTTTTTTTAATTTTGACTACCTCTTTTACTATGTGGCTCATAACACGTCCTAAATTGACTTATGTGCTTTGAAATAAGGAATGCAAGAATTGTTGAAAATATTAATATAAGGGTTTAAGCTAAAAGTTAAGTGTTCAAACAAATAAAAGATGTCATTAGGCTCAAAGAGAGAAACTAAAGATAATTTATGTAAAAGAAGGCTACAAAAGGTTTAATTGGTCCAAAAATGACCTAAATCATCTCTTTAAGTATAGCTTAGGATTTCACCTCGAGAGAGAATTAAACAAATTCTAGAACTTAATACATAATTCAAAATTTAAACATTCACATAAACCTTCTTTAAATATATACAATAAATCTACGCAAAAGACATATTGCTCAAAATGTAGAAATTTCAACCTAACAGTAAAGCTTAGTATGAGAATTTACATAGCACTTAAAGAATATTCACATGTTTCAAAGAATCAAGATAGGAATATAATTGAGTTCTCATCATTGGATAGGTAAATTAAATAAAACTAGTTTAATTTAATCTAGTTCAAATGCAAATGCATATGCATAAAAAAAATTTAACGAAAATAAACTAACCTAAACTATCATAAAAATTAATAACAATAAAATCCTCCCCCAAACTTAAATTGCACATTGTCCTTAATGTGAAAAGTTACAAAAAAAGAGAAAAAGAACTCCCATATTAATGGTGACAGTGCATTGAAAATTCTAATATAAATTAATTTTACATTTATTAATTTACAAGTTTGACTAATATAAAAATTTTATATATTTAAATTTGCATCATAGTACAAGTAATATAAATTAATTTTATATTTATTAGTTTACAAGTTCGACTAATATAAAAGTTTTATATATTTAAGTTGGCATCATAGTTCGAGTAATATAAATTAATTTTACATTTATTAGTTTATAAGTTCAACTAATATAAAATTTTTATATATTTAAATTTACATCATAGTTATATATATATATATATATATATATATTTAGGGAAAGGAGATTTGAACCTTACTCTTTTTAAGAGAGAGATCATGCACCAACCAATGAGCTAAATGTTCAGGTGCAAGTTTGCGACATAGTTCAAGTAATATAAATTAATTTTACATTTATTAGTTTATAAGTTCAACTGATATAAAAATTTTATATATTTAAATTTACATTATTGTTCAAATAATATAAATTAATTTTACTTTTAATAATTCAAAAAAGAGAAAATTGGTTGAGATGATTAAAATTGTCAAAAATGTAAAGATAACAAAGGTTCAAATCTCACTAGTTACAACATTTTGTGACATTATACATAATATAAGTATAATCAAATTATACAAGTACTAGATACCTGGTAATACCAGAAATAAATATAATCAAGTTCAGATTTAAGGTACCTTACACATGATACCCAAAGCCTACCTGGACTTGAGTTGGTACTAAACGTAATACTCGAACCCGTTCTATAATCGATTATAGGGTACCTAAACCCTATATTATCAAGTCGAGTACCTGCAAATACTCAATTACTAAGTACCCATTTACATCCCTAGATTGACTCATTGACTATGAGCAATCACGGTTTCATCAGTTTTTATCTTTGCTTGGTCATTGGCGATCGATTCTGCCACCTTAGTCAACTTGATTTATTGTGGTCGCTTCTGCAGCTAAAACTAACCAAACCATCCAATGCTCATCCCTACTAACCATAAAGCATTCAACTCATCCTTATCTCATAGATTAGAACCAACATGCTTAATGGAGAAAGGCTACACAATGTGAGTTAGATGCCATAAAAGTAAGGGCAGACTTAAAAATTTTCTTGAATGGTGTCATAATTAAAATAATAATTAAAAAATAAATATGTTAAAATTCATAAAGTAGAAGTTTTAACATTAAATTAAAGAAAATGTAAATTCAATACATTCATTTAATATTTTAAAGTAAAAATATCTAAAAACACTATAATTGTCTATGACGATGTTTTATATTTTGAAAACGTTGTATGATAGTATCAGTATAAACACTATTAAATACATCTTTTTCAATATATGTTACCAAGCAATCATTCATCCACTTATCACTTATTCGTTTGTGTAGCCTATGCTTTATAAATTTCATTGCTCAAAAGCTCTTTCAATTGACGCTGTTGCAACTGGTAAAATCAATACAAGTTTTACCAGCAAATAAACCAAAGGATACATAGTATTTCTATTTGTCTCTGCCATCTTCCTAGCAAGATCACCAATTCCATTAACTTCAACAAATTCCTTATCCAAACGTAAGTCTGCAATATAATTTTCAATTTGATTTTCAAGTGCCACTAAATCCACTATTAAATAATCAAAAGGATACAATTGAGCCATACGAATAAATCTTTCTTTGTTAAAGGCAAAAAAATGAATTACTAGGATGTAAGCACACAATACATTGAAGTAGCTCCATGTTCAATTTAATGAAATAATTATTAAGCTCCTCAAGTTGCAAATCTAAAACTTCATTCATTATATCAAAATGATAATTATGAAAATTTGATACTTTTGAAGCTTTACGTTTTGGCCTTCCTCGAAGCATAAATGTGGTATCCATATGTGGAATCACTATGTCATGTTTATTGCAAAATGAAGAAACTTCATTTAATAGAGATTCACATCCTTCACTTCTCATCATTTACAAGTGTTGCTTAGACATTTTAACTAGTGTCATAGCATTTATAATGTCCTATTTTTCCTTTGCAAAGCCAAAGATAGCTCATTAGTGATCAGGGGTGACTCAATAAGTTCAAAGGCCTAAAATGAAATATTCAATTAGGCTTTTTTTTATTGAAATTAAAAAAATTATTAAATTTTTATTCTTCTAACTTTTTGAGATGCAAAATTTTTATATTTTTTAAATGGTTAATACAAAATCAACAATCAAAATTTTTAATTCAAATAAATCGAGTATCATATAAAATAAAGGTAAAACAACAATATAATATAAATTAAAAATAAAAGTAAAAAAGTCTATAAATATTAGAATAATAGTATCTAATTGTTGAATGCTTATTGCAAACCACAAATAAGATTCACGGCTTTATGAAGATAATAATATAATGGACTTATTTTGTATTCTTTGGAGGAAAATTAAAGTTAAAGGAAGCAGGAAAAAAGAGCAAATGAGAAAAGAAGAATTTAAGAGTAGATATTATACATTGAAAAAGAAATAATTGGTTTTATATATAGGAGAAAAAATACAAACCTTGTCCAGCTTATACTACGGCTCACTACAAATAGCTGGGATTCTTGTATCAACTTTTCTTTGAGGAATAAGAACACAAACCTTCCTTCTCTCTGGTTTGCAAATATTCGATTATTCTCAAAGATGAGGTCTCTTGATCAGGAAATTTGTTGTTTAATATTTTCTAATTAAACCACAATTGAAGGCTTTCTTAAACTAATATCTTAATGACTCAAGACCAGTTAAATGATGCTTGATTAGCTCTTAGGTAATCCGTTAATTAATGCGCCAAAGTTTTGTGGAGCATAGTCTATTCTGCCTCGCAATGCAAGGTTTTGTAAATCATGACGATGATTATCAGCTAGCTTTACCTTAATTTTCGTTTCTGTGGTACACAATTATTCAAGTTGGATTTCAATGCATCCACTAATGCAATATACTCAAATTTTATCCCTCTTGCTTCTTGCCTTGTATCCATTATAAATCAAATGACGAATGTCGAAAAGTTGGAAAACTTAATAACATCAAGACCGAATAAAAGAGACATTAAAATTGTCTTTGATATTTGTATTACTAACGTTAAATCAAACATCACATAGCATTTGATTCAATGAGTACATAAGGTCTTAATATTTTTATTCCTTATAAGACATCAAAAGTAGTACAAAAATAACTCCATTAAGTAGAGAAACTATAAGCATGATTAATGTAGCCTAGATGGGAAATCAAGAGAGAAAAGAAAACTTAGTGCCTTATCAAGATTTAGGCATGCATCTAGGGTGTGCTTGATTAGCAAAAGCACATATCCAACACACAGCAGCAACATAAGGCAGCAAAACTGCAAGGGATTCAAGGAAACAAAGTGTTGGGAACTATACATAATCAGTGAAAGAAAATGAAACACACCCTACAATGAATAATACAGGCGTGTAGAGAGATAAGAGAGGCCAAATTATAACCACCACTCACCATCCTTTCCAAAAGTCATCACCTCTGCTTTGCGTGTGGAGAGGAGGGGCATGTTGGGGGTACTCAGTGCCGCCCTTAGTGGGATAACCAACGGGTGGTGGCGGAGCATTAGCACGCATTTCCACCTCCTTTTCTGCTGGATAGCATTGTTGAGGTGGTTGATATACCTCGCTTGGTCGAGGATATGCTATCACACAACACCAATTTAATTTAATTAGCCATTCCAAATCACCATTAAAGACTACTTTAATTTACCTATGACATGAAACTACATTTGATTGTGCAACTGTGAAACTTTTAACCACAAACAAAATCAATCTTGCTATCAAAAATCTCGATTACCATGATCAGTTCACAGTTAGCTAGCAAAGTACATGTATACATCAATCATTCTTCAAAGAAAAACTTACCAGGAGCTTGTTGTTGATCGTAGTGTGCCATGACTAGAGCCGAAGAGGATGTTGTTGAGATCTAACTGTGTGTTGGTTCAAGTCAATTAGCTTAAGAGAGTGAAGAATTAGGAAATTGAGGAGGGGCTGGATTTGACTGGTTCTTGTATGGAAGAGCTAACCTGTTGGACGGGGTTTACAAGAGAGTCAACCGAAGCCAAAACGCGTATAAAACAAGAAAACAAAATTCATCAACAATGGCCTAATGGATGGAGCTGCATGATCAGGACTGAATCAATAACGACCATCCATGTAAAAACAAGTTACATGCTTTGCTTCATTAGGTGACTACAATCTGTAATTGAATCTCTCTTTTCTTTTTTCTTTTGGTTGTAGCTCTGAGGTACATTTCAAATTTATCTCAAATTTTTCAAATGCCAGCTTCCAATCACCTTAATTATCAATAATTAATCTTTTATAACTTTTCTTGACAAAATTTAAGTAAGGAATAATTTTGAACTATTCGAAGACGAAGCAATTCACTTCTATCACATAAATTTTATTTTCTCCGGTCATTTCAAGATTCAAATTCAAACCTAAACTTTTTAAGACAAAATTTCAAGTTTTAATCGAATAAAATTTCCCTACAATAGATTTGTCTAGAGATTTTTAGAGTATCCTAATTGTACCTTTGCATGGATATTTGAGCAAAATTTTACTAATCGACTAATTATAAATGCCTTTTAGATGAACAAAAAAGTCTTGCGAAAAGGATTTTACAATGAAATTCTTGAAGGAGAAGTGGTGAAAATGAAAAAAAAAAAAAAAAACAAATCTTTCTTGCTTAATTTTCTGTTTTTTCAGAATTAGTATCCAAAAAGTAGTTATGAGATGGAAATAGTGGCTGAAATTAAGTTAAAAAAAATCTTTAATATTTCAATAAGTTGTTATCATAACTCGCAATATAACAAATATTTGATTTTCAAACTTCAAATAATAAAATGTTTTTACACAAAATATTTTATTTAATGATAAATATATATTCTTATTTAAAAAATTAAATTCGAAACCCCTAATCAAATGAAAAAAAAAATGAAATGTTATTGGTTTGCTTGTAGATACTCTTTTACGGGCCTTACAACTGTGTGGTTAGACGAAAACCTAAAAAGAGTATAGGGCCCAAACAAGAGAGTAAGGCAGCCCAACTCTAAAAAGAGAGTGGGCCGCAATCCAAATTAAGTTTCTTTACTCACAAGGTGGGATTGATTGCTTTGAAATATACTTGGACTATTTTTTTTTTTTTGGACTATAATTTCTCAGGCCTATTCTGAATACTAAATCAACCTATTTTATGTGAAACAATAACTTATTTGCTTCATAATAAATTTTTTACAATCATAGCAAAACAACAAATCAAGTAATCATAATTTATTTAAATGGCAATCCCAAATATATAAATATATATATAATCAACCCTTCATAATCACTTTTTAACTTGCATAACCCCAAAACCCTTTTAGAATAAATTATTATTTAAGCTTTTTCCATCAACAACTTTAATCATTGGATGAACAAATTTAAGGACTTTTACACTTGATTGAATTCTATTTATAGATTTTATTATTTTCAAAATGAAATGGAGAAACTCAAACCTTTTACACTGTTTCCCTATGCCCTCCTTCCACAAGTAAGTTTTGCATCAAAATCTTTTTCTTTTTCTAGTAAGTGGGTAACATACTGAAAAGTGAAGAGAAAAAATCTTTTTGTGTTTTATAAACAAAGGAAAATAAAAGTACACTGTCATCACATTTCTTCTAATAAATGCAACAGGAAGAGGGATCAGAGGGTAGAAATAGAAAAAAGACAACAAGATAGCTGTGAGCCATGGTGTCAAAATGGGCAGTGGTTTATTGCAATATATATAGATGCTTTGGGTTGTTGCAGCTGCAAACCAATTAGATAGGCAATATATATTTGAGTGTACAAACATGTCAAAACTGGTGAAAGCAACCCAACAAGATATCACTGTTTTGACAGTAAATTGTCCTTGAAAAAAATGCAGGTCTAATCCAATTCAATTCATTTCAATCCCCACACCAACACACACACACACACCATCCTTTGGCTGAACAGATTTAGGAAATGAATGTCAAATATTACTTTGTCTTGAAGTGGGACAAGTGTGGGAGATATGCACATGGAAAAGATCAGATCAGATCAGATCAGAGAGAGGGAGAGGGAGAGAAAAGTGAATAAACAAAATTAATAAATAATGTACTATATATTGGGAAATGTGTCATTGACATACCTATTGCAAAGACAGGTATAAAAACACTTTGCCATTTTCAGGCCCATTTTCCCTTGAAATTTTCCAACACAGGTATTTATTTTTTGCCCATTTGCATTATTCATGCAAAGGTGACAGTGAAGTCACGTTTGGCCTAAGGGGTTGTGTGCCCACCCCAAAGAAAGGTCACCATTTTGTTCAATAATTAGATTTGGAGGAGTGAATAAATGTGCCCTTGCACTGAAGAAAGAGAGAATCAAGTACCCCCTTGTAGCTTTACTACACTTGGGACCCCACATATGCAGTTCCTTCCCAAACCTAACGGTCAAATTTGCTGGCATCTCTAATTTATTTCGTACATAAATAAAGCTAACTGTTCTTTAACTTATACATGTCCCCTTAGTAGAAGTAAGGTATGTTTCCAATTAAAGAAATAATGATAGCTCCAACACATCCCCCTGCATCAAACATTTCATTAACACTATACTTGGTAGGAGAAAGAAGGAAAATGGAGATAAAAGAATAAGGTTTAACAACGAAAAAATTGGGATTGTGGAGATAAAATTTTTAAATATCACAAACGAGTTATAAGATTAACATACATATTCAAAAGTTGTGATTTTGTTTATAATATATCTTCATGGAGATGATGATGATGATGATGATGATGAAGGAGATTCCCAAAGAGAGAAAGGGGGAGAAGGGAAATTAGATCTTGAGATTCTCATTGTGTGAGAGAACAAAAGGTCGGATATCACATGAAGAATGCACGAAACCAATAACTTTAACAAGTTGAATGTAAGAAAAAGGTTAAAGGGAAACCTCCACACCCAAGCCAATTGATGTAATATAGAATTAGTTGCCCTTAAAAGAGGGGAAGCACATACAAACATGATCTCTCTCTCTCTCTCTCTCTCTCTCTCTCTTATATTCCCTTTTCTTTCAACTATTTGTTGTGTCCTTACCATGACAGCACGCATTCAAGAACAATTATAAACCATCCAATTATCTCTTCTTTTTTTTTTGACATTAAAGTAAGATCACCTTTTATAATTTACTTTGCCTTTTTATGCGGTCTCTTTTGTGATTTCGGTGCTGTGTTGAATGAAAGTATAGTTGATAGGGTTGGATTTATGTGGGCAATAATGGAGCTTAGAAAAAAAAAACTGAAAAAAGAGAGACATGAAGGAAAGTGCAATGAACAAAGAATCCATCAACCTACTTTACATCTACTCTCTCCTTGTAATGGGGTATCTATCTTTTCCAGGTAGATGAAATTTTCCAACAATTTTCACCTCAATAGTCTAACCCTCTGCATTATTACTACTTCTTTTCCAAGCAGTTGCATGACAGACAGATAGGAGCCTTGGAGGCACCCATATATCAATGCATTATGGTCCTCCTTTGTCTGTACGGCCTGCCTCACAAGGCACACTATCTTATAACCCCATGCGGGTTTATGATAATTAAAACTTTAATAACCCATGTAAGATGAATAAAAGAATATTATATTTTTTTATTCGAATATAAAATAATCTCCTCTCAAAACGTCCGATGGGTGCAATGAGGGCCAAGTACAATTTCTGAAAACCTTAGTTGGCATTGAGCTTGATTATTAGCAACATCAAAATATTTTTGTTTGTTAATCAAAGGACTGATCCATTTGTCGTTTTGTCTCCTTAAATGAAGCTAATTTGTCTACTCCTGCTTGAGTAACTTGATTTTTAAAAATGTTAAAACTATAGTGGGAAACAGTCAGAGAAATATTGCTCACATTTGGTTTCTTAATTAATCAAGATGGAGATTTCCCTTGGAAGCATCAACTAGTGCATAATTGTTACTATGTGACATATAAAATAATCGTTAGGTGTTTGTCCTTGTGCCTTAAATCTAAAAACTCAAAAATTGACGTGTTTTCGGTCAAGGAATATCTAGATCTTCAAATCCGGCTCTACTATGATAAAATCAAAGAGGTGTCGCAGAGAAGATGTGACAATTAAATATAGATTTTCTTCTTAAATGTTTATGAAGAAGAGGGAATCGAATCCGAATTTTGAAGTAAACCCTAAACTGTTTTCCAAATTTCAAACTCTCCCTTTCCAAAGTTGATGGTTTCTCAAACATTTGTCCCACTTTGAACCTTAGCGGCCAAGGGTTGCCAAAGGAGTTGTGAAACGTCTTGAGGTGTATTGAAGAATATGGTATCCAATATTTGAGAATATGAATTGCACCCATTCTTTCAAGGTCACCAATTAGGTAAGATTGATTGGCATGTCAACATTAAGACCCGGTCAAAATAATTTGCTTTGCCAAATTTAATGGATCTAGAATTCAACTCCAAGAAATCATGCCCCTCTCCTTTGGAAATTTCCATCCCACACATACAATATATCACGCATTGAAATTCTATTCACCCGAAGCACAAAATCTTTGAAAAACTATTTTCCATCAAACAATAAATTATTGTATAAAATTGTTCGTAAAATTCAGCAATGGCGATAAATTTATTAAATTAATAAAAAGTGTGAACTCATGGGTGCTAACCTAATTGATCAAGCCCTGTAACTGACGTGAATCAAAGGAAGAAGCATTAACAAATTACCGAATTTCTCATTGAATGTTAACCTTTCAATTATTCAAAGCCCTAGTTGCCTTGTAGCATAAACTCAAAGCTTGACTTGCGCAGGCATAAATCAGCACAATTAATTAAAGATGTAAAGGCAATTACAGAGCATTAAGCACGCGTTAGCAGACTAATAGCACCTCAGTTTGTACGACAGTACACATCAATTATAAGAAACATAGTTCACATTAAATGTTAAAATGTCCAACCAACAAATTCATATATATAGTCTCCATTTTGTGGTAAGTTACATTGAATGTCTAGCTGATGCCCCCACCAATTCATTAGGTGAAGGATAAACTAAAGGACAACCCTAAAACCCTACATTAGCTTAGGGTTATATTTATATTATATATATATGTTTGCCTATGCCTAGCTTAGCTATGAACTCGTACACATTCCATACGCCCTCAATCAAACCTTTAACTCTCTCTGGCTAATTTTGAGACTTCTTAATTATCAATTTAGTCAAATGATACAATTTTTCTGTGGGTATATAGAGTTGATTTTACCTTGCAATAAGTGACCAACACTTTCTCTCTCCCTCTCTCTCTCTCTCTCTCTCTATAGCTATAAAAACAAGTCTTATAGTGATAAAATTTTAATATGCTGATAATAAGGATAAAAGTCAAACCTTTCTGTCATCTTCTAAAGCAATGTAGCTAAGAGTATCATCCACGTAATTACATAAATCTTAAATTCCTATAAAACCTAAGTACGTGAAAATTGTTTGAATAAACATCTAATTTGATAGTTTTGATATAGTGCTAATGAATTATTTAATTTAACACTGAAATTGGGATTGAAACATAATTTCAATCGTAACACCTAAGAGATAACCGATTGAGGGGAATGGGATAAACAAGAAAAAATTTTAAGTGGGATATATTTAATTTGATTTTATGAATAACAAGAGGGGGGGAAGCGAAATTTGGACACGTGGCATAAGTAAATGCCAAAAAATGAGGCTAAACGTTTCCCATGAGACCAGCATGGATTCAATCAAAATCAATAGAAAAAGCCAAAAGACCAGCCCTTCCCTGGTACATCGTACCTTTCCCTTCTCTCTCTCTCTCTCTTTCTCAACACCTGCCTAGGCCTGGCTAAAGTCCTCTTCCTTTTTTTTATTTGTTACAATCTTGCCACGCTGGTACTCCCGACGTGGGGTCCCCGCACTCTGCTTGCCCTCATATCCTCTCACAGTGTCTTACACATGTACTCATGGACCCCACTTCATTTGACGTTGTTTCAGTAAAATGGGGGAAAAGCACTAGCGCTGCTTAGGTGGAAGATGTAGACGTGGCAGATACCCTGGCTGTCAGTTCATTAAATCCGTCATCAGTAATCTCAAGCAGTTAAGTAAGAAGGCGGTAAAAACCCGGTATTTGTTAAAACCCAGAAATACCCCCACAAAGGTGCTTAAATTACGGAATAGATCTCTAGATATGTGTGTTCGTTTTTAATGGACTGGGATGATTCGATGAGAGTGAAGTAGGAGGGGAAGGGGAAGGGGAAGAGGATAATTTGGTAAACGAATCCTAAAATAGACAAAAGAACCCAAACCTACAAACAGATCTGCTTTCACGTATGCTTACTTTTCTCCATATAAATCTATCTCAAATTGAACACACACAAATAAAAAATAAGTAAAAAAAAGAAAGAAATTATTTAATTTTTATTTATTATTCTTTCAAGTTTCTCACTCTCTCTCTAAACCGAACCAATCCCTAAATAAACCCCACCATACAGCCTTGCCACCTCTATTGCATGCCCCTTCTCTTCTCATCCGCCCTCTCCCTCTCTCTCTCTCTCTCATTCCATCCTTCTTAAAAACCAAAACAACTCTCCTTCGAAAACCAGAAGAAGAAACCAAAAGCAGAGCAAACTCGGACGCAATCTTTTTCTTTAGTCTATGGCTGTTGAAGCAAGGCATCTTAATCTCTTCCCTCCTCAATTCTTAGGAAACAGGTACCCTTCTGATCAGCTTGATTCTTTAAACAATGAGATAACGCGCATGTACTGCAAAATCAAAGATTTATACGTCGGTTTCTTTTTCTTTCAGGGAAATGATGAATCCCATTGAAGCAAACGGGAACATCTTTCAAGCCCAGATGGGATATGGGGTACCATTATCAGGAACGACGACGGCGGCAACGGAAGGACTGCTTCCTTTCTACAACTCTGTGGTTACTGATTCAATCCATCAGAAGCCTGCAGCGATCAAATCCGAGAGTACTTTGACATATAACAATCTTCCTCTACCGAGGAAGCGTTCTAGAGATTCCATTAATCCAATCCTTTCTTTCCCTTCTCTACAACAACAACAACAACCCCACAACAACAAAAGTTCTTGCTCTCCCCTCTCCTTTCTTGGCCATGATATTTCCTTCCATATTGAGCAGCAAGAGTTGGATATTGATCACCTCATCTCCCAACATGTAAGTCTCTCTTATTATTAATATAATCTTTTCTTTTTTCTTGTTTTTGAAACGTGAAAACTCATTGGATTTGGAACACGTAATCGGGTTTCATGATCCATTTCAGCTTAAATTCAAAGAATTTCAAGTTTTAATCGCTGAAATTTAATAAATTTTAATCCCTTTGCTTAAAATTCATTATACTTAAAAGTTTAATCTATCTTTGCAAATATCCCATCTCAATTGAAAGTTTTAAGTTTTAACTTTTTTCTGTGAGAGAACCTTTTTCTTCTTAAACCTGCATTTTGTAAGAAAGAAAGTGGCACTAAGGGACAAGTTTATTTGCATTGATTATACTTTGTTTTTCTTTTCTTAATTTATTATCTTTTTCTGAAACAATTAATATTGATGGATTTTTGGGTCTTTTTTGGTTATAGATGGAGAAAGTGAGGATGGAAATAGAGGAAAAGAGGAAGAGGCAAGCAAGGAAAATAATGGAGGCGATAGAAGGAGGAGTAATGAAGAAACTAAGAGCCAAAGAGGAAGAAATTGAGAAGATTGGGAAATTAAATTGGGCACTTGAAGAGAGGGTGAAGTCACTCTGCATAGAGAACCAAATTTGGAGAGACTTGGCTCAAACCAACGAGGCCACGGCCAACGCCCTACGGACCAACCTAGAACAAGTCCTTGCGGCGCAGGTGAAGGACGAGCGCACCCGCGGCGTAGGAATAGAGGAGGCAGCGGCAGAGGAGGTTGATGATGCGCAATCTAGTTGCGGCAGCAGTTGGGAAGTGGAGAGGCGCACGTTTGCAGTGGAAGGAGGCGAGAGGAAATTGCTGAAGGATGATGATAATAATAATCATATGAGGAAGCGGTGCAAGTAGCAGATTGTGCAAGAATTGTAGGAAGGAAGAATCGTGTGTGTTGCTGTTACCATGCAGGCATCTGTGTTTGTGTACTGCTTGTGGCTCTAGCCTTCACATTTGCCCCATCTGTAAATCCACCAAAAATGCTAGTGTCCATGTTAACATGTCTTAAGTTGCCAAAAAAAAATTCATACACACCCAAAAAAATCCGAAATGTTGAAAACTCAAATTTTGTAATTAGTTAGATTAATTCTTTCTCTTTTTTTTTTACTTTTGGGTTTTCTTTTTTTTTTTCCAAAACAATGAAGATACAATTTCAACTTTTTGAGTGAAAAATATTTGCATTATTAAATTTATTTTAAGAGAAAAGAGGGGGAAAAAAGAGGAAACGGAAATGTGCAATAATTCTGCATTTATTTCTTTTTGTTTTTCTTTTTAAATTATTGATTATTTACTTTTTCCAGTCGAAGTGAATTAGGAGGGCGATGATGGGGGCGCAAGTTAGCAATGGGAGTTCAAAGAAACGAAGGCTAAAGGAATGGAGGGAGGGAGGGAAGGGTGGGACCCACATGGGGGCATCTACCCCGACAGATGTAGAGAGAGAAGAAACCAAGAAAAGAGTTGATGGGGGCGTGCGGTGACGCGCGAGAAAGGCGTGGAGTCAACGAGGGGTGGGGGGGGAGCGAAAAGGACAGGTGTGTGAGGTAAAAGCTGACACGTAGGACGCGCGCAAATGTCGCTGTCGTTTGTGCTGCCGCTGTTTGGCAGCAGTCCCACTCACTCACTCCTTTCTCTCTCTTTTGCTTTTCTTTCGCCTTCCGGCACACAACCAAACGCTCGGTTTCAACAGTTTCTTTCCCTTTTAGTCTTTTTCTTAATAAATTCAAAACAATTATTATATTTTCGCAAAAAATAAAAAATATATATTGATAACATCAAATATCTTTTTTTTAATTAGATTTCATTTTTCTTTTAATTTATAATTTTTTTCTAAACTAGTATTAGAATTAATTATTTAAAAACAATTTTTGAAATCATCGTACAATACAATAAAATAAGAATAAATTTATTTGTTGTTTATAAAAAAGAGAACTGGAAAAGATTAATTTAGAAGACACGAGAAAGAAAGGGGCGAGGATAGGAGCAGAGCCAAAAGTGGTAAAAAGGACACAGGGAAACAACACCTAACTAAACAAAAGTACGAAAAAGGTCTTTCACTTCTCTCTGCCGTATTTTAAACTTCGACCTTATTTATTTATTAATGAAATAAATAAATAAGCAAATAAAAAGGGTGAAAAGCATCTTATCTATCAGAGGTAGGATTATGAATCAAAGTTGAAAAAGATGATGATCTGATCTGATCTGATCTGATAAGTTGAAGGAGGGCGGTGTAGGGTGGTGGTTGGAGGAGGCGCATCCCACGCACGTTACCCTGTTGCCCTATCTCTTTTGTCACCATCAATAGTGACTGGATTCACACTGCCCACTTTTCTATTATTGGTTTTTTTTTTTTACATTATTGCATGTAATATTATTTTTGAAATTATACTCCTACTACTCATTTATTAATTTTTTTAATTATTGTAAAATAGTAATGTGACAATTGTTGTAAAGTTTAATTATTCCACCGTCATTTGCTAAATTTGGCAGTTGGTTTCTATGCTTTATTACATTGAAAAATGGTCCATTCAATTTGGTTTTATTAACTCACAATGAGTTGGTACGGCACTCCTCCTTCAATTATAACTTTTTTTTTTGGCATATTTATTGGTCACTGTAAAAATACGAAGAGTTCAGACTGTGTGCATAACATGAATATTAATATTCATAAAATTTTTTTAAAAAATTATGATGTGTTTAACATGTTGACAAGAGCATAGAGATAAAGGGGTGTGTAGACTGATGGGCATTTATCATGAGATGAAAATGACATGAGGATTCATGAATATTTTACCAAGTGGGTCTCATGGTTCATGCATGTGTGTTTCAGGATGACATATATATATATATATATATATATATATATATATATAAAAGAGAGAATGGTCAAGGATACGTGAAGGAGAGATGAGGGGCTAATTAAATCATTTAATGTCCAAAAATTTAGTGATAATAATAGCTTAGACAGAGAAGGTGAACCAAAGACAATAGAGGTCACACAATAATCAAAACGAAAAATTAAATGATTTCAATATCACTATTTAGTTAGATTTTTTTTCTTTTAATTAGTGAAACGTTAATAGTTCGACATTTGTTCATATATGGCAGCCAGACCTTTTTTTTAAATTCATTCACTTTTTTTATCATAATATTTTAAAAAATTTAATATTTTTATTATACTTAATTAAGTTCTTCTATTTTTATTTAAACCAAATAAACTCTTAATTATAACTAATGATTAATTTAATTTAAATATCATTTATCATTCTATATTGCGTATCCCGAATATTTAAAAAATTCCTTGAATTATTAAACCCTCAGTTTTATATTTAAGGTTTTTATATTACTTTTTTTTACGTAAATTGCATCAATTTTAAATTTTAATTTTGATATTATTGATAATTTTATTTAATGAAAAATGAGGAAAAATTATATGAAATTCAAAAACTTATAGGATGTTTAAAAGAAGAAATAGGATATTAGTTTATAATTTATATATATATATATATATCTATCTGAAAAAAAAAAAGAAAAATGATCTTCAAGTCCAATCATACCAAATAGTCGATAGAATCATCTTTCTAAAATAGTAAATGCCCTTGAATTATTACAAAAAAAATTTTTAAAAAATTATTTTTATTATATTTAAATAAACTTTTATTTATAATTTTTATTCAAATAAATCTTTATATATATATATATGAAAAAAAAATTCCATGAGAAACATAATGGCTATTAATCTTATGATCAACGGATATTTTCGCATTTATAATAGTAAAATTAGATTGCAATGATTATATTTGAGAAAATTTTCACTCAATTACTTTTAGACACATTTGCATCACGCGTGCAAAATATTAACTAATCAAATGTTGTTAAAATCAATTGATAAATTATAAAACGAATATAAGTGTAACAGCTTTATTCAGGAAAAGTGAGAAAATTTATGAACTTAATTGAATATTTTAGTGGTCTTTTTATGAAGAAAAAAAATAATAGTTATACCAGATTCTCAGCATATATTAATATCTTATTTGATTAATGTAATAAATAATTTACTCACAGTCCGGAACAAAGACAAATATGTTGATAAAATTCTTTAATAAACAAAATTTGCTTTTATTAAAAGATAAATAAATAATAAAAATTGAAGGGTCAATATCCAAAGAGTTTGGTTATTGACATTATTATCATATAATTCTTTTCATACTTATGGCTGTATTACCCAAAGGGTCCCCCATAAACATGGCCAAATGTTTAGATATAAAAAGTCATCTTCATTTCCAATCCCAACAACCAAAAATCAAAGCTTCAAATTTTGTCCAACAAAGTGGCCAAATTTAGAACTATGCTAAATAGATATAAATATGTGGGACCCAATAAATAGGACCAAAACGCCAAAGTTAGCATTTAAACATGAAGAGATATTCCACCAAAAAAATAAATAAAATACTATTCTTAGTAAAGTAAATGATAATAATAATAGTAACATAAGATTTGTTTGAAGGGAGGCTTGGGGTACTTTGTAAGGGTGGCCCCCACCACATCTGGGACCATCTGTCCCTTTACGACCGGCATGCCCTCCCAAACATGTGAATCTGATTCCCTACCTCTCCCTTCTTTCCTTCTTTCCTCCTTTCCATTATTTCTATTGATATTTTCTCTTGTACTAGTAGATACCATGTGGAGAATATATAGCAAGCTTAGACTTTAGAGGATACGTTTTGGTATCTTATTTTTTAAGAAAATAAATAGATAATTGGAAACTAAATGATGCCATTGCATTGCACCATACATTATTGACAAGTGCTTTTTATAGGGTAAATGAAGTTTACCCTAAAATGAAAAGGTGAATTTGCCTAGGAATCCAATCAAAAGTTGGAGAACCATTTTGCCAGAAAAAGGCATTCATTCTTCCTTTTGTGTGTGTTTTCAAAGTTTGTCTCTCTGTGATTTATTGTGGCATTTTGGGAGCATCATTATGGCCCACTGGTCATCAACATCTTGCTTTCTGGTTGTTGAATTTAGGGTTCCCAACATTGCTTTTTTTACTATTACAAGAACAATGTTCAACAATTATATGCCCATTTTTTTGGGGTTAATAATTTTAAGCCAATGAGATGGCAACCCATGCTATTAATTAAATAAGCATTTCTCCCTTAAAAATGGATCATAGGCATAATTTTAAATTTTGCCCCCCTTTTTTTTATATATAATTTTTGATAATTTGGTTGACTCCTTTTCATTTCGCCTTTCCAAGATCTCATATGATCCACATGCTAGATTGCTAGGCAGATCAATTGATCATCTCGATTAAGTTAACCTAAGAATTGACTGTTATATAAAATCATTGTCATTTTTCTTTTTGTTTAGAAGACACTCTAATACTTAAAATGTGAGACTTTTAACTCGAAAGTCTTAAAATTTTAATTATGGTAACTTTTGGTTTGCAATGGTTATTTCAAAATCTACAGTGATCTGAACTTAATAATTAAATTATTATATTTAATAGAAATTCAGTAGTTTACGTGACAGTAATCTAAGAATACCAACCGTGATTAAGCTACCGTATCTAATTCTCATCTAAAAGGGTGAAAAACTTTTTGCAGTTTTAGTAAAATATAATTAATTTTTTACCTGATACCAAATATAATTATCTTTAATCTCTAGTGATTAACTCTAATTTATTGGATACTATTCATAGCTTGCTACAGCTTGACATGGAGGTAAAGATTTCTCATATTTATCGATAACGGAATATGGTAATGGATGACACGGCCAACATAGGTTTTAATTTAGATAATAGTTTTCGTTTTTATGATGTACCACTCTCATAAATCAGTTCTATACTATTCAATGACTTATTAGGAGTGTGTTTTTCAAGAATGATTAAAAATTAATAAATATTCTGCTTTAAAAAAAATTTGTTAACCATATGATTACTATAGTAATAAGATCACGAAAAATAGTAAACCATCATGGTCATCTTGTAAAAAATACCAAATGCTATGTTTAAGAAGGCAAATAAACTTAATGGAATGAGAAATAATTTTTTTTAACCTAAAACATAACGAGTTTTTGCTTATGACAAGAAAATGTGCAATTTTTGAATATAATTAATTTCTTGATATTATAAATTATCTTCTACCTTGATACTATCTTTATTATCATTTCTTTTTTGATTTAAGGGAAGGAACCTAACCCCCTTTGAACGGAGAATTGATCATGCATCATTACTAAACCAAATGTTAAAGAACATATTAATATTTCTTTTAAGGAAGAAAAGATTGAAATCTCAAATAAAACTTTTTATATATAAATGAAAAATGAGTAAAAATGATCAAAATGGTATTTGAATATACGGATTTATGATTTAAAAGTACTAACTATTAAGTTAAATATTTAAGTTTGTCTATATCACTCAAATTAACTGTATACAAACATTATTTAAAAAGAAAAACAAAAAAAAAAGAAACTTGCTCTAATAAATAATTAACAACATGCATAACCTAACATAAGAATATATTAGGAGCACAACTCCTTGTGAGTAGGGAAATCATATGATGTTAATTTAAATTAATCTTAAGCATGACAGCATCATCACCTCGCACCCCTGGTGATGTAGGTCGTAAACATTACAAAAGAAAGGTCTCGTTAAATTTATTTGAATGGTGGGTAAGTAAATGCTTGATAAAGGGTGCATAAAATATGGTATCTTTGAAGATTGTTTGGGATTGTCAAAGGGGAATTAAGTACGCTAATCTTTTGTCAAATGACACCCATATATCATGGTGCATTGCACATTGGAATCCCAAATCCACACATATGATTTCCAAAAGCCTTTACTCAAGCCATCAATCAAAAGCAAACGTTTTTGATAAATTAATTGGGCAAAGAAAGACAACCAACACCTACACAACTACATGTCTCCCTCTCGAGGAAAAGATGTGTGAATAAACTAAAACCAACTCCATTGTTTTTGGTCCCATTTCCCATAGAATCACACATCAATTTCATTTGTGGGTCACATCTCTCTCTCTCTCTCTCTCCCTCCCTCTTCTTCTTGTGCAATAATTATTGTTTGACAATTAATACATGAATCAGAATAATAATAATTATAATAAAAGTAATAATGTTAGATATCTATCTATCTATCTAGTTTAACAAAAAAAGATAATCAAAAGCATGCTCGAATTCATCGTCACGTACACACTACGCACCTAGCCAACAAATGCCGACGACTAAGAAAATGACACTTGACCCAAAGCCGTTTATCTTCGTTTCTTATTCCTTAGCTTCAGTTTTCTTTCTATCATAACAAAAAAAAAAATTTTAAATTAACCATTGAATTAAACATTCGTATATATTTATAATTACAATTTAAAAATTGATTTTATTGATTGATATATTATATTTTCATGATATATACTAAATACCCATTACAATAAAAATATTTGGGAAAAAATTGTAAAAGAACCTTAGGACAAATGGGTGTGCTTTTATTAGTTAATTTTAATTATTTTAAGTTTAAAAGGGTGTTGGACTTGGAGTAAAGGAATTGATATGTGTGTCACATAAGCTGTCCACTTCATTGATAGAAATAAAAACGATATTCCATAATTCAGTTGGGTGTGGGGCAGCCAAAGCTATGGGACAGTACAAAAGCATAGAATATGGATCCAATCAACATGGGATGGACCCATTGATGGGAACCCTAACTTTTTTTTTTTTCTTAACCCCCTCCCTTGTGAAAGGGGGCAGCACTCATGTAACCAAGTCCATCATCCTGGAATTGATTTTGTTGCCTCTTTTGTTCTCTCCTAACATAAAATAGATATATATATATATATATATATTATCTTTGTTTCTCTTTAAAAGCCATGACCCCACTCCCACCCATTTCTCAAGTCATCAATTAAGATAATTGATAAGACCCAAGTAAGGTCAAATTAAAACTGAGATGGCCCCCTCCCCAATTGTATCATTTCTTAATAAGTGTGAATCACAATTATGGAAAAAGAACCTTAGTGAAAAACCCATTGATATTCAAAACAACTAAGGGCACATTCCAATGGAGACATGGGAATCAAGTTTAGCATATATTTTTACAGCTCATTTTTTTCCAATTTCAATGGTAGGAATCATCATGGGGCATAAAGAAAAGAAGGTTCAATCTTCAATGGCATTAATTTGTTTGGGTGGGAACTTTTTGTTTCAAGGTATCTTGTTGAAGTCTAGTAGGCAATAGAATAAAAATTAAAAACACAATCAGGTTACAATTAATTACTCATAAAGAAAAAGATGGATCACAATGAGTTTGGGGTTTCTAAAACCCTAATTTGACTGAATAAGGTAATGTGATGATTCGCTTTCTCTTGCTCTGCACCCTTCTCATTCTACTATGTAAGGATCATGGGTTATATAATTTTCTTTTGGAAAGGCATGGTGGGTCAAGATAAGAATCCCACAAACCCCCAAAAGGAAGAGTGCATAAACCATTCACCTAGAAATCATATCTTACACAATGAGTATTTCCTTTATGTGGGAATTTCAATGACCTGCCATGAGTCTACTTTTACATGGATCACAATATTGGTGTGATGGGTGGAGTAAGGGTAAAGATTAGAGAGACATTATTTATTGCAAATTTGAATCCAGCAAACCCCACTAAATGGATGAAACATTGAAAAGAGGAACTAAAAAAGAGCAAAGGAAAGCAAGTATTGCATCTATTCTTCATTTCTTTTCTCAAGGTTTTTGACAGATTGTTGTGCAAGTGTAAACATGAGCTTCTCCCACTAACTCAAAATCCATGTGCGCAAGACCATAAGGTCTTACTCGTCCCTTTAATAGGTTCTTGGGGATTGTGGTTGCAAACCCAACTCCCCCCATCTTGGGTAAAATCATTATGCTTCTCTTTTCTCAATCTTTCCCTTTCTCCCTCGCTATTCATGAGTGGCTACTTTGTCTAAAAGTGTTTGGAATAGTTGCATCTTGTCTACATTAGGCAACCAGTGTAAAAAGCCAACCACCCAAATCATTTATGTAGTTTGGTTGGGTTGAGGAAAGTGGGCAGACATGATATCTAAACATGGAATAGGATGGATTTTCAATGTGGATGGATAGATAGGATATTGTGTAGGTAACATTGGATTGGACAAACTACAGCCCCTAAAATATTAAAAAGTGATTCTGATGCAATGACCTGTTTCAACAACAAAGATAGATGGGATGTACTATGTTTTTAATCTGTATTCCTTTTCCCCTGTCTCCCCCCCCCCGCCCCCTTTTTTTTTCTTTATTTTTTTCTTTCTTTTCAAAAGTGTACATTCTAACAGTGACATAGACTTGAGCATGGAGTTGAAGATGACACTACAAAAGAATCAGCCATCACTTTGGACCAGATAAATTGGAAGAAAAATAGATGGTGCTATATCCAAATATCAGAGTGCTTGATACATATGTATATATTGTGCTGTCCCTCAGACGATTCATAACGCAAATGCAGGGGGGAGGGAGATTTGGCCCACCACTAATGGACATACAAAATTTTCTGCCCCTGTAAAATCACAACTCCAGATGGATGATTAAGACACCAACATGCTCTTCGGCACGTTATATATAAATACTCTGGGAGAGGGCTACTGTTCATGCTTCATGGCTGCACCAAAACTACACTGTACATGGACCGACCACGAAAGAAAACGTGTTTATGCAGTGTTCAAACCCTCTCCTCATACAAAAACTTGACCAGCTGCCTCCACTTTAATAGCACTATTATCTGTCTAATCAATCTTTTTCCTCTTATTACTGGAGGGATCTATGCAAAATCTTCAAGATTACATCAATCTTGAAACATCTTTCATCATTCAATCAATCAACATGTTGGAAGCTTCACGGTAATTTCAAACCTGTGAATGAAACACTTTCATCTCCTTTTTCATCTTTTCAAAAGGACAAGGAATTTTGGTGCTTTGTCAACTAACAGCAGATGCCAATGTTATCAGCTAAAGCCTGGGGCCCAGACAACAGCTTCACCAAGTTGGTTCTTCTTCCTATGCTAACAGCAACTGGTTTCTAGAATTAGTTACAAACTTTTAAGAAACAACAATCTCGGCCTGTTGCACCCTTTTCCCATTATATTTTTAGCATGAGGATAGGACAAGATTGCTCCACTGCGCAAACCTATCCCCTCATTTTCTCATAGGACCTCAACTTGACCACATGAAATTAGTGTAGCTAGCTATTGCCAAACCTTTCATCCTCCATTACTGTTCTTTTATTACTAAATTTTGTTTTATCTATATAATAACAGCCATTGAAACAACTGAACATCTTTAGACTGCCTATATCAAATAACAACCAAACCCTCTGATGAAACTATTATGACAATCACTATATAACTAGATTGGTTTTATCACCATCATCTGACATGGTAACAGCCTGTAGTTTTTAACTGCATTAATGATGCTATAAGCTAGGAGTTTTCATCTAGACATCTTAGACTGCCTATATCATATTTTTAAAAAAAAGAAGGAAAAAGCCAAATGGGCCATATGAAACAACAGGATAGGACTCAGTTAATAAAATGGGCCTCAGATTGGGATCCACCATGGATGATACAATTATTACCTGCCCTCTGTGTTAATCAAATTCTGACTTTGCTTATTCAAATCTGACTGCCAGTCTTATAATGGAATGATGGACAGTGAACGCACAGGCTAGACCCGCCCCACCCCTTGGTCACACACCACATCAGCCCCTGGACCCTTCATAAACATATTATTCAGAAAAGCAGACATAGATGTTCTAATCATGAAGGCTCATTTATTCTACAGGTAAGCATAAATATAAGGAAAAAGATCTGTTTCTTTCTTATCATTGTTTTCCTAAAAACCACAGCAGATCAAGATGCTGCAGCTTTACACAGTTTGAAGACATAAAATTACCTAAAAATTTTCAATGTAATTCTTAAAAGAATTATTATTTCTTTTGCCTTAAGGAATATTTATTGCAATCTGTGTATATCATTTAACCAGACATCAACTCTATAGGCCCACCTACTCTGCAAATATCGTATCCTGGGATGATTTTGTCCACCCATTTCCTGGTTCATGTCAAACTCTTTGAAAACAGCCTTACTCTTTTCAATTTGTTTTTCTTTCTTTCTTTCTTTTTTCAGAATTTTTCAGGCATTGGCTATCATCGTGCTTAGCATGTCACAGCAAAGCTGAAATAGTTGAGATGTTTGACGGTTCAACTACAAAACAAAATGAACAATGATAAGCATGTTAAACATAAAAATGTGTCCAGTTAAGTACACAACTTGAGTGTCGGTGTCCCCGACGTTATTCATGATGTTCTTTTTTCACTACATGCGCTGTATTGATGTAGAAATATCTGAAAATGATGTTCATCAAAAGGCTTGTTTCATATACAGTAGGGCACTCAAAATCCATTGGCAACTTTCTAGAAACTCTGAAATGGAACCCCAATTGGAATCAGTTGAAGGCATTCTTCAGTTTGTTTTAAATGAAAGAAAGCAGAAAACAGAACTGCCAAAGAAAGGGAAGATAACATTTGGCAAGGGTACCCACATTAACTTTTGATTCCATAAGCTAGTGAAATAAGAAGCTAGATTTGGTTTGTGCTTCAAAGAATATGCCTTTGGATAAAGTGCTACTACAAGCGTGCACGCTGATAATTTCCCTTTTTCTGTAAACCAACTTCAATTGCTTGCTTTTATCAAAGCCTAATGCTACCAAAAAAAGAAAAATAAACCTATTTTAAACCTATTGAAGCGATTGGTTCATACAGGACTTTAGTGCATGAAAGGCTGTTCGAGGGAAAGATAAAAAGAAATGATAAATAATACCACCATGTAGAGTCTTTCTTATCCTCAAAACATGCCCACTTAAGAAAGCTACTGAAAAGATGAAAGCCCAATCTTCCTCATCATTCCATCAACTCCATGGTTGACACGGCATTTAACAGTACACCTATATAAGTACCAAGTCCACCTTTAAAGAGAGAAAAAAAAGGTTTCTTCATGTTGCAAAAGGGTTGATAAAACCAACAACAGAAGGATAGAAGAAAAGGGTGCTGAGTACTGATGCGATATTCTTACCTCAGTAGAGGGGAAAACGTATCCCTTTTTTCTTTAGTAAAATCATCTGAACCTCTCAAAGTGGAAGGTCAGTTCATTTCTGCCAAAGATAGAATTAGGCAAAGCTTCAACAAAGTAAAAAAAAAAAAAGGGGTGGAATACAATCATAGCACGAGAATTAGACAACTTGTGTCTAAACCATTACCGTTTATTTATGTTGCATAAATAAAATTAAACTTTAACTACTCACAATTGGTATAAAGAGAATATCACCTTGATAGTGAGGCTTATAACTTTAATGTCAAGGAACCAAATATCATGAAAAGATTATGAGAATTTTAAATTAGCACTATGTTGGCAGCATATGGCAGTATTCTAAGCTAATCAGTACAAGCTAGAGTTCCTTTTCCTTCAAGAGAAGGGATAGTTCCTAATCTTCTGCAAACTAAGGTATTCTCAGTAATCCCCTTCATGCTTTATACCCTCTATTTCTATCTTATATAGTTTTTTTCCAAATATGGTCCCGCAATAACTATCATTTCATACCATGCCTAATTTTATTAAAAGCATAATCTTGGTAAGGGAGGCTAAGGTATGGCAAGGATGTCAAGATGACACTCTTCCCTCAAAGAATATGCATCCAGTGTAGGCAATGCCAAATCCATGAAATTTTAAGATCTTTTCTTCCCATTGAATGAGGACTGGTGTTTCAGCAAAAGAGAAAGTAAAGAGAATTTTTTAAAAGCAAAGTGAAGTCATTTTTATAATAGGAATTGATGCTGGTTGTCCTTATTGCCTTCATTTTGAAGCATATAATTATTTCAGGAGGTGTAACATGCAAGCACAATGGCAGCTGAATTGAAAATTTATACATGTCCCTGATTTCAGTTTGTGTTGAAAGAATGGAGTGCTTGAATAGTTTTATCTTTAACAAAGGTTCCTAAGAAACTGCTATAGAATGTCATGACAGCAGCAGCCATCAAAGCCTCTACTTTCTATTTACATAGCTACAATATTGATCTGTTCCATCATCTATGTTCTCATGTGTTAACCGAAGCACTTTTATCTAACATATCAATGAGTTCCTTCCTCCCACATGCTTTCCACCCAACTAATTAAAACAATTAGCTACATAGGAGCACCTGGATGGGTCGTCAGTGATCAAGATATGCAGTAAAGTGAAGATCATTATTGAGGGATATAATCCCTAGACAAAGAGACATCATTGAAATGCAAACAGAGATTGCCTCCATCATCACAAACCCCTATTGAACATAATTAGATTGGAAAGAATGAATGTCTCATGACTCTTGAGTTCTAAACTTCTCCTAAACTTAAGCCTCAACTCGTACAGATATTGAGTTCAATGTATGGCATTAAGCTCTTCTAGACCGTATCTTTTCAACAGTTCCTGTTCATAGGTCCAGGCAACACGTGTGGCATTTTGGGTGGCAATGCCCCGAGCAATAGCATTGTTATCAGCTATTGGAAACAAAAAATTTTCCTCACCCTAGAATTGAACTTAAGCTTACATATGGACAAAGCCATTTTTAAATTTGGCTAATTATCTCAAATAAATGTAAAACTAAATCTGATAGCACCTCTATTAGCACATCAGATAATCCCTTAGTTTACAAGTGATTCACACATAGGAAGTATAGACCAAGTCAAAATATCTTATTGATTGCTGGCAGATTATTGTCAACAGTTTCATTGTTGTTCCTATTTTATTGTTAGTGGTGGTTTTCCATTTAATGTTGTTGGAGGTTGACTCCACCTTTCCACTTTCTTGCTTTAAGAGTGATTATTCCACCAAGCTGTAGTTAAAAGGCAGTGAAGTTAATAAAAGAGGGTTGTTCAGAATCTATTCAAGTTTTGAATACTTAAAACTCAAGAGATCTGCAGGTTCTTTCTAACGAGCCAGCATTACAAATATAGGTGGAAAAAGAAACCTTCAATCCACGTACTTAGCGTACCTCAAACTAAACCCAACCCTTCCATGCCATCCCATAACTTGATCCGTTTCAAGAGACCGTGTCAACCTCTTTCTCAGAATTTAAAAACTTGATCAAAATCTTACAGATGAACGGAGATTAAACTATGATTTGCTTCTCCAATTACATATAAATATAATCAAAATATGGAATTGTCAACCTAATAATGGAACCACTAATTGTTTATGGCCTCATGCTATATTGAGCCACTTATTATAAGGGCTCATAAGCACTTGACCTTGATTGCAGTCTTCATCAAAATGGATTTCTTGTTGGATCTTGCTCGCTGAATGTAGCATTCAAGGACTCCATCTAGGAAAGATACCTATTGGAACATTTTGGAACACTGGATAAGTGATATTCTTTCTGTTAACAGGAGGATTCACTAACCTCCAGACATCATGGTATAGTTAGCAGTGAACTCCAACATTGATGGTCAAGGAGGGAGTCCAACAAACTAGATAAATGTCTTCAGTCTCAATAGGGCATGACTAACAAGTGCCAAAAAGAAACACATGAAAAACTTAACAGTTAAGCCCAAGCAAAACGTGATAGTCCAACTCTAAGCTTATCAAGAAAAATTACTAACTATTGTTCTTTGAGTGTTTCTTTTAATCAGATGTATGTTTTTTAAGGATAGGGTAGAGAACTGTTCACTCTGCTATTGTTTTCAAGTGATTTAAAGGTTTATTTTACATCGGAATGGATTATCAACTCATATGACTAGCATGAATATAAATAGGAACTCGTATCAGAAAACAAGACACCACATACACCAGTTGCCTCCATTCTCAGTGAGACAACCTAAACTGGTTTTCAAATCAAAGACTTATCAGCTTTTGTATCATGTACATTAACTTTGTAGACTAACATGGTGACACTAAATGCAATTTCAAAACTCAGAAGGTTGAAATCATACTGTTTACTAATCTCTTGAGATATAAAATTTACAAGCATGAAACCCATTTGGAATTTTGGATCATTTATCCAGTGAGTTGGTAGGAATTTGAAATGTTAGGGAATTAATCTAACTATGATTACATGTTCTTTTATATTGTCATTGATTTATGCACCTTTTATTTTTACTCGTTAAAGATGTGCATTCTTAGTCCCTATACTTGCAACTAATGTGGACAGCTGAATATAGTTGCATAACTAAGTCATGGAATTCAGTAAACAAATTGAATGATAAACATTAACTAGTAATCTATAAAAACACATACCTTGGAAGGAATAATTTCTAATCCCTACTATAGTGGTTCCCCCTAGAGAAGCAAACAGTTGATGAACTAAACTGATTTTTCTATCTATTGAATAGATGAAAATAAAAGATATAAACATTAAAAACTACAAAGTTGCTGAAAAATTTTCTAAAGTAAAGCCACTTTTCCAGAATCAGATGGACTAAAGCATACAAAATTACAACTCAGCACAAAATGAACTCTGTATTTGATTAGATCGAGTTTAGTTAGCCTAAACTCTTTTCTTTTCATCAATCCTATCTTATATCTAAGTTGCAAGTTTAGAGTGTAATGTGCTAGCATTTATGGTAGAATAAAACTAATTAAGAAATAGATTGAACAATTTATCTGTATGCAAAACAAATCTTAGAAATTTAGAGTCTGAGGGAACCAAGATAACAACTAATGCTCTTACTCAGACCACTGGACTTTACAATGGAACACTTTGCACCCAATACAAAATTTAGCTCAAGATCTGCATGAATACCCAATCATACAACACCACATGGTTCACTTTAATTAAAATATGGTTCCTGGTCAAGGTAATTACTAAACCATCAGCATGATCATCAAAGTGACACTATGTCTTGTAAGTTCCAAAGTAAAGAACTTAGGAATATCAAGAAATCCTATGAAGGCATTTTGTTATTACTATTTACCAATTCTTGGCCATGTTCAAAAAAAGAATTAAAAAATAAGAAAAATAATCCATTCTCTTTATAGTAAATGTTTGGAATCATTATATAAGCATGACACTTTTAGATGCTTCAGTAAGATAAAACATTAAGTGGAGATTGAAGCAAATTAGGAGTAGAATTGTTTGGAAGCATCTCTTTATGCACAACATTTCACATGAACTAGCTTCTCTATAACCTTCTTTCATTATTATTAATGAAGCCAGAAATTTCAGGTAACAGCCTGAGAAGAATTCATACTGTTAAATGAACCGATCTCATTTCTACCATTAAGAGCAACACACTTATCATTAAACATCAACATAGAACATTTATCTATCAATCTTGTACCATCATAAGCTTCTTTAATGAATATAGTGCTCCTCGCAACTTTATTTGTAATGTAAAAGATACTATGATGTTTTATCAAACAAAGCACTAATCAGATGGTAACAGGTGCTCTAAATGAAATGCATCCAATTGTGCAGATGCCATCCGCTTCTCCATAGTAAAACTGACGAGTTCATGAAGCACAACCACCACTCTGTTCCGAGCTTTCGGATCTGCAACATCAAATCCCCTCCCATTCAAGTATGGAGAAGGGAATTCCATTTTCTGCCACCTTTGAAGCTCCTTAAGATAACTCTTATTCGGTCTAAAACCAGAAACAAAGCACATGTTAAATGCAAATGGACCTAGATAGTTACCATCTTTCATGATCCTAACCTTCTTCAGACCCCCAGCTGACGCCAACACCCCTTCACATGAGAATCTCTCCTCACAAGCGGTCACTGCCAACGAAGAATCCCTGTTCTCCAAGTTAAGATAAGCTCTACCATTGAAACCTTTGATCGAAAAATATTCTGGGTACTTCAAAATCAACTATTTCTTAAAATCCTTGCAAACCAAGTGCACTTTCAATGAATTTAACCTTTTCCAATGGCATCCTACAATCAATCAACAGTATTAACAACTTCCTAAGATTCTTAACCAAAATGGGTTTCATTAAATACCTTGCTTCAGCCCCTTCACTTGCAATCATTTTGGATTTTCGAGTGAGCGTAACAAAAGCGAGTTGTTTTCCACTACCACCACCAACATGGAATATCGAAGGGTACTTCTCAATGATGGACATGAAGTTCCATTTTGCCACAAACCCAACTTCCTTTTCAAGGTCGAGAAGAAGAAGGCATTGTTGGTTTTGAGATTGGATAATGGACTTCAATTCCAGAATTAAAGATGGTTTCTTTTACAAGTCCATGACTTTATCAAGTTGATAGTCTCTGTGGTAAATTTTCTTCTTTGGCCTCTTTCCTTTGATATTTGCCTCGCTAAAACAAACATAGAATCTGACTTTTTACAAGAAATTGTTGAAGATGACAACCTTAATATGGATCTTGTTTTCATTCTCAAGCAATATAAAAAGACAATCCTTTACTGAGCCAAATCCTCGAACAGTTGGTGTGCAAAGACCAAAACCAATGCTTAACAGATTAAAACCAAACCCAGATACGAGAAACAAATTTACATCGACATACTCATTGTGGGATTGGAGTTTGTGTTGAAAATCATATCCGGGTTTTCTATTGTAGAAGAAGAATCGTTTTATTCAATGCTTTCAAAGTAAAACCCCGAGGTTAAATAAGAAGTACGTAAAGATACGGTTCCAGTTATTAGTTCTAAGAACATATCTTTATATTTTCATGAGTGCTCATGGGATGTTTAATTAGAATTACTATTATGACTTTTCAATTTTGATTAAACAAAATGTTTAAATGTTAATTTCATGTTTTTATTTATATTTCGTTTTAATAATTATACATAAGTAAAATTTTCAAACATTTAATATGAATAAAAAATAAATTTAATTAATGTTAGTTATAAATATATAAATACTGTGACCAATATTTTATTAATGTAATGTGAAAATTCAAATTGAGTTGGTATATGTTTCGATACCAATTATAGTAATTCGGATATAATTATTATTAATCTAATAATATTTTCAACTTAAATAACGTGATTTTTAAAAATTAAGAATTTAAATTATTTACAGTGATCTATTTATATTTTTATAAAAATTTTAATAATTACATTGATATTGTTTGCAAAGAAGAATAAAGGAATTATTATGCTAAAAGACTTCATTTCTACTGCATTCAACCTCTTGGGGACAAGCAATTCAATGGCAGTGACAAAAAGAGAAGGTGATATAGGATCAGCCTATCGAAACCCACAACATTTGCTCATTGTGCATGGTACTTCCAAGTACATTTTTAATGAACTTTGGCTGTCTTTACCTTCCCTTTTTATTCAACATATGAGCAGAAGAAAGCTCAGTAACTAGATAGTTATAATCATGGTACGAATGCTTATACATTAAAGCAGTCTTCAAAAGCACCCATCAACATATGGTGCTCATATTTCATCACCTTCAAACCACCCAAATGCATTCTTAGGCATCATGTTATCTACTTCTATTTGAATTTAATAAGCTATGTAGCCAATATTTAAGCTACCTGGTCATTATAACACCAAGACAGGCCCAGATATTATATTGTCCTAGACAGCAAAGCACGACTTACAGAATTTGGATGCGGGTGTTCCTCTCTGCCCACCCCTGTCCACCCTCTCTTTCGGTTTACAAAAACAAAAACCATATCTAATTCCCAGTTTTCACACTAGCATTACTGTCATTTCATCCACTATAATAACACACTATTTATATGCATTAAAAGTGAAATGTTCAATGTGGTGTAAAAATATGTAGGGAATAAAGATGTTATACATAAACAAATGTGCAAAATCAAAATGTGTTGCAGTTGCAAGGACAAAAATTAATGACACAACAAAACCATGCTCTACTTTGTTACCAGCCTAACCTACATATAAGCTTTCTGTACATTCCTCAGCGTAGCACTACCAATTACTTGTTAGTTGAAGTTGAAGATTAATCATCCATCTTTTTTTTTTTTTCTCTATCCCTTCAAATACATCTGTTTGTATGTTTCATCTGCAAAATTTAAGAAATTCGAGGTCAAAACTGCATTTTAAATTTTGGCAAATAATAACTCTTTCATTTTCCAAATTTCTAACATGTTGTCACAAACTGTTTCAAGATATTTTTCACAATCCAAGCAATTCTTGAGTGTTCATTAACACTAAAAACTCCATGATTACTTGCACTAGAACCTAGAATAACAACCCACCATTGCAGCACCTAAAAAAATATTTCCTACTTGTCAGTATTTAGAGGGTGGCTAAAACTTGGTCTAGCACTATAGCTTCCTAATGTTTTTCATCTTAGGGATATTTTCCCAATACTCCAACATTTGCCACACCTAGGTCAATTCAAACATGGAGACTCTATGTAAGACTTCAACACCTATGTTTTTCAGTATTTAAAATGATGCTGCTCCATTGTATACTAATATGAATCAATTAATATTTCTAAGCAATTTAAGAAAGATACTGAAATGGTAGCCCTTGAGGCACCTAATGGGATTATGACTACAGGAACAGAGTATGACCAAGGTAACACAGAACTATGCGTTCTAACTTAAGCTGTGGGCTGGTATGAATTCATCTTCACTCTTAGAATTACAAAACACACCATGTCAACCTATTTCAGTTAAGACAATACCATATCCATTCAGTTATCATTCTTATAAAAAACAAAATAGTTTCTAAGACCAAACAGGTTAATCGAGTCATAAAATTGGCACCAACAAAGTAATCAAGAGGCCAAATTTTGGATTCCTCATTCCAAAAGTTTGGGTTTGCTCCCTTCTTCAGATTATGCTTAGACTCTCAACATTTTCTCATGTAGCCCAACTCATTTTTCTATGTACCTTTTTTTTGAGAATCCATGTTCTATGAACTTGAATATGTTAAAATTATAAGTCTCCAAAATTATGCACCAAATAAAGCACAATTTTTCATGTATCACATTAGAGTCATACCACATTAATCACAATGCGGTAAGAGCTCCCCTCAAGATTTTGGTTCTGATGGGCTGGGATGTTCCAAGTACAACTGCACACCCAGAGGTTCACTGTTCATTGACTTGATAGGGGTTATTAGTGGAGGTTGTTGCCACTGTTTTGTGTCAGTTGAGATCCACAACTCTGTGTCCTTGCAATTACTAACCTGAGGAAGGGAACGGAAGTAAGCCGTGATCTCCCACCTGCAATCTGTTAAATAAAGAAAAGGACAAGAGATTGACCTTAACCTCTAAGCCATAATAGGAAAAGAAACATCACAACATAGTTAAATGATGCAGCAAGCCAGCAAAAAAACAGCCCTGAAGATCAGGTGAATTCAGTAACTATATTTCTAAACTCTCACTTAGACCAAATAAACACATGTTCCGTTTGATAAATTATTACTAGTTGAGCTTACCACATGGAAGAACCTTTGTAAGGGGTTGGGAGACTGAAAGTTTAACTAAGAATGATCTAAGGGAGAATTCTAGATCACTTTCTTCCACCTTTGAGTCAAAAGATTGATTAACTGCTAGTTTGAACATAAATCTCTCCACTGGAATGTTGTCAGTGTTGAAAAAGATAACAGCAACTCTCTCCACCAGGCCCTAGTTTAAAAGACATGTAAACTTCAGTTTAAGATGTGTCACACAGGTATATTGAAGTTATCATGCAGCACAAAGCATCTCTACAAATGCTCAGAGGTTTCACCACCAGAGAATAAAAATAAACAAACTGCCTTCAATAATGAAAAGACAAAAACTGGGGCAAATAAGATTGACTGAAATAGAAAAGAACAATTACTGCAGATGTGCAGCCCCCACATGGGATTTCAACAGCAAGTTCTCTGCACCTCAGTAAGTCCTATCAGAATGTGAATATCTAACCAATTCCAGCCAGGGTTTAGTTTTTATGCTAAGGCCCTATTGATATTCAAAAATGACATGATAAAATTAAAAATTCACACCCTCTAAAAATATTTGCTGAATTTCTGCAATAAAATTTTACGTTCATGTATTCCCTGCATTAAGTTGCATTTTTGTGACTTTGCTCATCTAGCAGATGCTGACTTTTGAATCATAGAGAGCGATTAGCATATTCACTTAGACATACACAAATCAAGGACTCCTAAAACCTTCAAACCAAAATATCCACTTTGTTAAGCCATTTGTTATTCTCTAGAATCATAACTGCCTCTAATAAAGCCATTGATTTAATAAATCAGTTTGCTTGGACTAGCAGAGTCATGACACTCAATTAATGTGTCAGAAACATCATGGCATTTGCGTCTCTTTATTTATTTTTATTTGGTAGATATAACAACAACATACTTTGTTCCTTTTTCCTTTCAAATAGATAAATAATAAGACCTCAAAATTTCATGTCACTTTAATAAACTTTAGCGAAGTGTTTTGATTTCCTTACTAAATCAATCATCCCTAACAAAGTCATAAGAATATTACATTTGTTTAATACCACAAAAAAAGTTTGATATCTCTTCACTTTGTCTTCATAAAATCAATATGAGGGATACTGCAAAGAATGGCATCATCACAGCACTAGAACACAACATGCTGCAATGAAAACATATGCAATTCAATTTTTATCCCAAATGAAAAGCATATTTAACAGCTAACTCAAGCAACATGGAACATACACATTTCCACATGGCATCCTGAGAACTCTAACTAAATCAAGTCATCACAAAACATTGCAAAACACCCTAAAACATTAGCAAGCAGTACTCAAACATCTACGAAAGAAACCAACCTTTTCGATGAAAGGAAGAAGTCCAGAAACCGCAGAATGGATATAATCTCTTAGCTGAGGATGCCGTGCCCTCTGCACTACCACATTCATATACCTCCTCCTCTCAAAAGCACCTTCAGGATTGCACCCAACACAAGTTACAGACATAACATTTACATAAAATTCATAAAAACAAAAAAAAACCCAGACACACAATATGTATATAATATACTGCCAAGGTAACACCTCAACTATTAGAACTTGTGACTTTCAAATTTAATCACTTTATGCCTAAAAAAAATTTCCTTCGAGTCTAAATTACAAATCATATGATATAAATGTGTAAAGTACAAAACACTAATTTAAAATTAAAAATTATATAAACATCAAATATTTGAGAACTACCCAATTGCTCCAACTGTCACTCTTTTACTAATTAATAACTGAGTAATCCACCCATTCACTCATATATTTTAGGATAAGCATTCCCCCCTACACCCCCCACTCCACAAAAAAAAATCTTTTTTTTTAAATTTTAACACAAATTTATCAGTGGAATTTGGTAAAAGAATATAAAATTCTTATAGAAACCCAAGAGTGAAAAGAATTAAAACAAATAATATACCGGGAGAATAAATTCCTTTAAGGAAAACAACTGAAGTGATTGCTACCTCCAAGAATTCAACCAAAATCCCAGCAATATGGCCTGCGGTAAACATAAAGAAATTTGCTTCAAAATGATAAAGAAAATTTACAAAGGAAACCGAAAAAAAGAAAGAAAAATCCAAGTAAAAGCGAGGAAGAGTGTACCTCGAGGAGATTGATTATCTTTACGTTCCATTCTTCCACCGAAAGGACCAGCAATAAAAGGGTTTCAGTAGTCTTGCTCTTGGCAATTAAATTTAACGCATTTTAAAGGGAAGAAGAGAAAAGATAATTTACACAAGTTACCCCTAAACTTTGACTTTTAATAAGACTGTCTTTAGACTTTCGACAATCAAAATTTCAATTAGGACCAATTGAGTCCATTCATTACCATAAATTTATAATAAATAGCAGGCATAATATTTAAAAGTACTCTTAAATTAAAATAAATTTTTATTTTTTTATTATATGTAATCGAAGTCTGTATTTTTATTTTAAATTAAATAAATTTTTATAGTTAAAGTTTGAGTAATTGATATTAATTAAAATATTACGTTCACTAGGCGTTGATATGAAAAATAAAAAATATTATTTGATTATGTTATCTTATCATGTCATATCATTATTTAGTATAATATGTTAGCACCATATTTTATAAAAAAGATAAATGTTGTTTTAAATAATGACAATAAATTATGAAAAAATATTTGATCTTAAATTAAAATATTAATAATTAATTAAACATAACAAAAAATAAAAATTTATTTAAATTTTCTTAAATAAGGTAAAAAAATTTTGAATTTTATATCAATAATAACAACTACCATTTATTTTTCCTACGATTATAAAATTTGAAGTTAATTGTTATGTTAATGTCATAATTAATTTGATTTTATAATTTATACAATTAAATTAAAATTTATAAAAAAAACATTATATTATATATACATTATGAAGTTTAAACGAGAAAATAGAAAGAAAAAGTGTAGCTTAAAAAAGCTTTAAAGAGAAAAGTAAGAATGAAAATAAAATAAATGTTGGTAAAATAATGGTATTAGTATAAAAATAAATGTGCTAAACATTTACTAAAGCTTACACATTGAAATAACTTTGTATTCTTATATTATTCATTAAAATTGGTATTAATTCATCAAAAATAATTGTTACTTAAAGAGCAAGGATCATATCAACTCTATCATTAAAATAGTTTTTAAATATAAAATTTTAAGAGCATTAAACAACAAAAGAATTCAATAAAAGGAAAGTAATGTATTTGCACTTAATATTCCTACTGGATATTTTTAAAATATATATAGGACTATTATCCTATCAATTTTATGTAAAAATTTTAAATTCTACAAGTGAAATTAAAATGTTGACACATATTTTTTATTTATTATATTAATTTGTTAATTGTTTTAATTATATCTTAATAAAATATGTGAAAACTGTCTAATCTGTTGGCGAAATTTACAAACTTCACTGAGATAATTTTCCATTTATATGTATAAAGTAACCTTATGATATAATTTTTTAATTAAATTTGAAGTAAAAAATAATTACACTATATTTAATGAAAAATCAGATTAAAAGAATTACCTAACCCAAAACGACTTGGACTATCAACTATGGGCTGAAAAAGATTAGCCGCCCATACTAGAAACTTCTATATTTTTATATTTCAATTCTTTTTTTGTTTATTTTTGTTTTCCAGAGAATTTTTTGGGTTTATTTATTTGAATCTAAAAATTAAAAATTCAATTTAAAATTAATAATGTACAAATATTTCATCTTTGCAGTTCAGTACATGCCTTTACATCAGTTTTAGTCAGAATGAAAAAAAAAAAGAAAACATTAAAAAATAAAAACACAAAAACTAAAATCCATTCTAACCTAAAAACAAAACATTAATATTTACAGAAAATTTACGAATGAACAACATTACAATCGAGCAACTTAAAGTTGGTCGGCGCGTTAGGTCCACGAAGCTTAACCGCCGCCTGATCATAAGCCACAGCCGCTTCTTCCGCCGTATCGAAAGTGCCCAACCAAAGCCTCATCCTACGCCCATCCCTAATCTCTGCCGCCCATCTTCCCCACGGCCTCTGTCTCACCCCTCTGTACCTCTTCACCTTGCCTTGACTCGGCCCCGCGATGACGTCGTTCTCCTTCGTCGACATTCCTATTGTGATTTCGTTGACGAGCTTCTTCTTGGGTAGGTTTTGGTTTCTTTTCGGTGACGTCGTTTCGTCGTCGCTGGAAGAGTCGGTGGCGTCGGCGTCGGTTACGGTAATTCGGACAATTCGGCGGCGAAACGGTTGTTGGGGTTTTTGGTTCGGCAGCGGCGGCGACGACATAATTTTTGGGTTTTCTTTTTTTTTTTCTCTTTTATGACAGAGAGGATGAATTTTGGTTTCGTATTTAAACTTAATTTTCTGTTGGAATATTCTTTGAAATTAAACTCCTATATCCTTTTGATATCGAGAAATATTAAATGATTTTTGTACTTATTACGTGGCATTTCGTCTGATTTTTAAATGCCACGTCTTTTCTTTACGCAAAATTTCTTTTAAAAAATTCATAATACTATTTGTCTAATTAAATAATTGAATTAAAAAGAAATAAGGTAAAGATTTTCAAAATAAAACTAAGAAAAAAAAAGTCCAAAATGAAGTCATTTAAAAGAGATTTTAATAAATTAACTTTCTTTATTATTGTTAATAAAGAGCATTTTCCATGCTTATAACTTCTGCAATTTTAGTGACATTTTCTGAAATGAATAATTTTTTTTTTCTTTTTGTAGTTATAGCATGATTAAGGTTCATTGGTCAAATCACTATTCTCTTGAATTTTTTTTTGTGTGTACATAATAAAAACATAGGATTTAAGTTTAAAAAATTTAAAGCACAAATGTAGTAAAATATTTGAAAATTTGTTTTTAATAATTTTATAAATTTTCTTTTCAAAAAAATAATTTTTTAATTTTATAAAAAAAATTTTAAAAAAAATTTTAAATTTAATTCTTAATCATAGTAATCATTACCATACGATATATGATATATATCGTATGATACGATATAATATGATATTAATAGAAAATGATACGTATTTATAATTATATTGCATGTCATCAAGTATCAAAAATGTATAATAAGATATGCGATACATATCTTAAGATACGAGACGTATTATATGATATAATCGATATATATTTTTTAAATTTAATTATAATTAATTATTAAAAATTTTATTTTTTATTATTTTTTTAAGTTGAAACATAAAAAATTATATTTTATGCGTTTCAATTTTTAGATTTTAAACAAAAATATACTTTAAAATTATTAAATTCCCTTTTAATTTTAACATGAAAAATATTTTTTAATTTTTAATTAATAAATTAATATGAAAAAATGTATGTTTTATTTAAAATCTATATTATTAAGGATTATGTTAAAAGTTTAAATTAAAAAAATAATCATCTTTTTAATTTACGACCTATAATATTCAATTCTGTTAAAAAAATAATATTTTTCAATTCTTTTCTTTATTTTACATGTATAAATGTTATTTATAATTAATTTTAAGTTTGTTTATTATATCTTACGATATAATACGATACTCATACTAAAAAATAAGATTTTAATACACAAAACATATTTCAATTTAACAACTTTGTTCCTAGCCACTCGAGGTAGCAATTAGGCATATTTGTGTTAGGCTACTTTTAGGTTTGGGTTTACTCTTTATTCTAATTATTTCGAATTCAAATCATTTTGGATTCGAACTATTTTTACTTGAGTTGTCTCGAGTTTGAATCATTTCAAACTTCAATCATTTTAAATTCAGACAATCTTGAGTTTACACAAGTTTTGAATCATTTAAAGATTCGCAGAAGGTATATGTCGTATTTTTATAAATTTTATTGATATATTTTCAAAATAAAAAGTTATGTCTCTTTATATGTGAAGTTAAATTTTTTTATATAAAAAATTGTGACTATTTGAAAATTATATCAATAGAAAAGTTATGTCACATAATGTGATATAGTGAGATTATTAGATTATAGGTAATTTTTTATGTGGAAAGTTATGTGTTTGGTACAGTGATATATTGGAAAAAGATCTTTAAATCCAAAGATTATAACTTAATTGAAAAACAACACTATTTAAAAGTTTTGATATGAAAAGTTTTCTTTTTATATTATAGCTTAAAGATGTCCTATGATATGAATGATTGTTCTTTCATAAGGTAATTGATGGAACAATCCCTTTATCAAAAAGTTATGTTTTGTAATATGCAAAGTGTCTTTAAAATATAGAAGTGTCTTAACGAAAGGGTTGTATCGTTAAAAGAAGAGACACTTGAAAATCTATAAAAAGGATTTGCTGTCAACCATTTTGACATAATAAAAATAAACAAAATAAAAGTAAAAAATTAAGAGTAAGAAAAGTGTTATGTTCTGAATAAAATTTAGAAAATAAATATAAACCCTTAAATTTCATCATCAATCAAAAAAGTATGAATTTTTTATAATCTACTTGTTATAGAAAGTAAGTTTAAGGCCAAACAACTTTGCAACCCTCAAGTGTATCTAGTGTCTACTTTCATAAGAGTAAGACTAAGTTAGATATTTGTTTCATTGTATCCCTAAAGCTATTCTCATTATTCCTTTTTGTATATCAAGTGATGGAAACTAAAGAAATCTTAAAAAATAATATTTATTAAGGCAAGTCTTAAAATCAATTTTGTCTGTTCTCTTTAGAAACCTCTTTTGCACCAACCAATTTAAATGTAGTAAATAATATTTTTTAAGATAAATGTCAAGTCAATATCATTGTTTATTTTAACATACGTAAATAAAAATGTAATAAAAAATTAAACTTTTTAAACATAATAATAAATATTTGTATAAATATAAATGATATTATAGTTTTATCTTTACTATATATTCAGTACTAGTATTTTTATGTGTGTTTTTTTAATATCTTTAGATCCTGTGTGACTTGATTTTTTTTTAGCTTAAAAGCTATTATGAAGTTCTTACTCAAAAAATAGCTTTTAAAATTAGGCTAAATGTTATTGGTAAATTTATTTTAACAAACTCTTTTTTATAAATAAGTTGTTTGCCAAAACAACTTATATAAACTCTAATTTTGATTAAAAGTACCATAAAAGATATTTAATAAATAATTTTTTATTAATCACAAATTCTTTTGTTCACAATGAAAAAATATTAACTTTATTTTTTTTATTTACAACAAATTTTTAGATTATAAAAAGCATTTTTATATGGCATAAAGTTTATAATTAATAATAAATCTTATTAAAATGGAAACGGATAATGTTAAGATTATTTTTAATAGATGAGGACATTTTTGAAACAACAAAAATTCTCCTAAAAAGTTTTTAAAAGAAGCGAAGAGAAAGCTCCTTTCTTGAGCTTTTTTTTGAAACTCTTTTTTAATTAATTTAACTTAAAAAACCTACTTTTTTAAGAGTTTTTGTTTGATTTGACTTCTACTTTTAAAAAGTAGATAAACTGAAAATAAATTAAGCCAAACAGGCACTTATAGTTATTATGATATTTAATAGTATTTCAAATTTTCAAGAATTTCTTCTGATATCTATCTTTTTTGGGGTTTAGTCATAATTCATAAATATAAATATTAAAATTAGATATAATCATATAAACATATATCCAATTGGAGTGAAGAGGGAACATTATTAAAAAGACTACCAACCACTGAAAATATACTAACTTAATAAGAATACATCATTCAATGGGTTAATTAATTGACCTAACAATAATATTGTTCTAGTTTTAATGTTTTGTTGTAAAATATAACTTTGGAAGAAAAAAATTAGTAGAAGTAGTAAGAAGGTGAGAAGATTTTCTATTTTTATTTCTTTTCAAGTATGTATACCATCAACTATAATGCTTCTATTTATTGGCTTAGATAGATAGAAAGGGAATGAATTGATATGAATAGAGAAGATGAACTTAGTAGATAGAAATGTACATATACTAAATGAATTTAGAAGATAGAAATGTACTTACATAAATATGTACATTAAATATGAGGAAGTACATTAGATATGAAGAGATACATTGGATATGACGAAATACAATTGATATTCACATATATTCATGACACTCGCCCTTGAATGCTCATTGTAGTAAGCATATACCTCGTTAAACTTTATTAGAAAAAAATCCCAGTGAAGGAAAAAGAATACATTATTCTTTTTAAGTATACACTTTGAAATACTATCTTATTAAAAACTTTACGAAGAAAAACTTAATGAGAAAAAGCCTCAGTGAAAGAAAAAATAATACAATGTATATCTTACTCCCTCTGATGATTGCGTTATTTAAAATTTTTAAAACTATGCATCTTAATCTTTTGTACTAACTTTTCAAATGTTACAGTAAGAAGGACTTTTGAAGAACAAATCTGCTACATTATCACTTGAACGAATCTGTTGAACATTAATATCACTATTTTACTTAGAGATCATGAGTGAAGAAAAACTTTGGTGAAATATGTTTTGTCCCATCACTTTTGATGTATCTTTCCTTCAATTGCGCTACTTAAAGTAGCATTATCCGCACATAGCATTATTGGATTTTCCCTTTTGATTGATAAGTCACACGATCCTCGAATATGTTGAATGATGAAACTTAATCAAGTACATTCAAGACTTGTTTCATGAATTGCTAAAATTTCTGCATGGTTAGAAAAAGTAGCAACTGTAGTTTGTTTTACAAAATGCCATCAAATAGCCATACTTTCATATGTGAATAAGTAACCCATTTGACATTGAGTTTTATATGGATCAGATAATTATCCTACATCTGCATAATCAATTAAATCTCATTTGGATATATTTAAGTAATATAAGCCCGTATCTATAGTCCCTTGGAGATGTCAAAGTATATGTTTAATTTTATTCCAACAGAACTATATCTTACTAATAAATTTACGACAAAAGATATATCAAGTCCAATTACACTAACATATGGTATTTCAGGATCAAGATGTTCTTCATCATTCTCTTGAGGTCGAAAAGAACTTTTTTCACATATAGTGATTTTACAACTATTGATGAACTCAGTGGATATGCTTTGCCCTTATAGAATTATTATAACACTTTTACCATATAAAAATATGTCTCTTAATAATCAATACCAGGCATTTGGGTAAAACCTTGTGTGACAAATTATGCTTTATATCTCATAATTTTATTTTCTCATTTCTTTTTCATACAAATACCCATTTATATTCTCCTTATTTTATATTATTTGGTGTACAGTCTATAAGTCCAAAAATTTCATATTTTGCAAGTGAATTTGATTTTGTCTTGATTGCGTTTTTTCACGTTGGCTAGCCATTTCTATTTCTATATTCTTCAATAAATGTTGGGTCAAGATCCTCATTTTCATTTATAATGTTGATCATTACATTATATGCAAAAATATCATCAATGTTTATTTTATTTTAGTTTCATCTTTTTCCTGTCATGATTTAATTTATTGAAGTCTTTTTATTTTTATTGAGTTCAAGTACCTGAATTTCTTCTTGAATTATGTCAAAAGTCTCTTCTAAAGTTTTTGTTTTCTCTTTCTGACTATTTTGAATATTTACTCCTATTTTTTTTCGAAAATTTTTATCTTTGGGACCAATTAGTCTTCCATGCTTTTAGGATGCTTTAGACTCATTAGCAATAGCAGGTTATCTTTTAAGGACATTAATTTTACTTGAAGCATTTTCAGCTAATATATGAGATAAAGTTATTCTCTTTAGGTCAGTAAATACGTTTGATAATTGATTTGTTATATTTTGTGAATGATTTATCTTTTGAACTTCAAGTTTACATTGATTTATGTGAAGATCAAAACTAGATAATGATAATTCTTTCCAAGAAATTTCCTTTTCCATCTACTTATTTTCTCTCTTTAATGTTGAAAAAATTATTTCATCAAAATAACAATTGGCAAACTTTGCTGTAAATAAATTTCCTGTTGATGATTCTATATATTTAATTATGAATGGAGATTCATACCCAACATATATTCATAGGCTCCTTAGAGGATCCATCTTTGTGCATTGTGGTGGAGCAATTGAAATATATACTGCACACTCAAATATTCTTAAATGAAAAATATTTAGTTCTTGACCATAAACGAATTTTATAAGAAAAATTTATGATAACTCGTTGGCTCGATATGTACAAGTGCTATTGCATATAAAATAGCATGTCTCTAGGTAGAAATGGAAAGTTTGGATTTCATAAGTAATGGCCTCACAATCAATTTGAGGTGTTTAATAAATGATTTTGCTAGGCCATTTTGTATATGAACATAAGCAATAGGATGTTCAACAATTATTCCAACTAATATGCAATATTTATTAAAGGCTTGATATTTAAATTCACTAATATTGTTAAGATGAATTGTCTTGATTGTATAATTAGACAAATGTGCTTGCTGGCAAATTATTTATGCAAGTAATCTTGCAAATGTCAAATTGCGAGTTGATAATAACCACACAAGTGAGCATCTTATCAATGAATCGATTAAAACTATAATATATATATGGTTCATATATTGGATGTATGGGTTCACATATATCACCATAACTACGTTTAAAAAATGTAAGGGATTTAGTCTCAACTTTAACTAGTGATGGCTTTACAATTAATTTTCCTTAAGAGCAAGCAGTACATGAGAATTAATTAGAATAAAAAATCTTTTGATTTTTTAATGGATAACCACATGAATTTTCAAAATTTTTTTGCATTATTATTGATCCGAGATGGCGTAATAGGTAATGTGAAATATTAAAATCATTAATAAACTTCTGGTTTACGAAAGCATGAGTTTCAATCATTCTTATATTTGTGTAATACAATTCAAAGGACATAGTGGGTAATTTTTTCAATACACACTTCTTCCTTGAGATGATAAATATAATGTGAAGATATTCTATATCTCTTTCATTTGTTGTTCCAATATGATATCCATTCAGATGAATATCCTTCAAACTTAACAAATTTCTTTGAAACTTAATAGAAATTGATGCTTCCTTAATTATATAACTCTTGTTCCTTTGGGTAGTAAAATATTGATTCTTCTGGAGTCGTTAATTAATCTTACACCACCAGATATTGTATTCACATTGGCTTCATTCAATTTTAATTGAAAAGAATATTTTTTATATTTAAAAATATTGTGTGTTGTAGCACTATCTATTAGACATATGTCTTTATCATTAATCTTGCATTTAACGAGAGGAATATCTATATTGTCTTCTATAAAACTAGACATGTAATAAGAAATTTATAAATTAACATAAAAGAACATTAAATATTTTAATAAATCAATATATCATTTACATGTAACGATCACATAAAGAAATGTATTTTCCTAATAGAGTAATATTAAAACAAACTAACAAACTAACAAACTAATTAATAAATTTATTTTTGGACAATTCCATCACCATCACCAATCATAGCATTACCTATCAAATGACTAAAACAACTTCTAGATGTATCACATCAACTTGACTATCATTTTCAACAAAATTTGTTTTGATATTTTTTCCTTTATCTTTCAATGATGCTTGATAAAGTTTAACAAAATGTTTCGACTTATGATAGGTACGTGACCGATAGCCTTTCATACCACATCGATGACAAACATTTTTTGTATTCTTTTTATTCTGTTCACATTTGTCCTCTTCTTTTATCCCTTCACTATTCACCCACCCAGTTTTGGTGGTTAAATGCATTCTTGTTGTTATAATAATGATTATTAGGACTACTATGATTAAAATAATTATGACGATCTTTTCCATGTCCACGTCCACAACCACCGCCATGGCCATGGCGGTGACCATAATTATAAAATGATATCATATTCACTTCAGGGAATGAAGCAAAACCAATTGGATGAGATTCATGATTTTTGATAAGTAGCTCGTTATTTTACTCAGTCATGAGAAGACATAAAATTAGTTCCGAATATTTCTTAAAGCCTCTTTTATGGTAGTGCTACTGCAGGAGCACATTCGAGATGTGAAAAGTTAAAAATGTTTTTTTAGCATATCTTCATCAGTATCATTTTCTTCACACAATTTTAATTCAGAACTAATTTTAAATATTGGTGAGTTATATTCGCTTACGAATTTAAAATCTTCCAATCGTAAATGCATCCAGTCATAACAAGTTTTTGAAAAAATTACTATATTTTGGTGATCATATCTATCTTTTAGACTTTCCCAAAAGTTAATAGGATCTTTTTACTACGAGATACTTAGTTTTTAATCTTTTATAACGATGGTGACGAAGAAAATCATTATTTTTGACTTATCCTGATTGGATGCTTCAGTTGTCTCTTTGATTGTGTTTCTAGAACCCATAGTATCTAAATGAATTACAACATCTAGAATCCAAGATAGATAATTCTTACTAGTAATATCAAGAATCACAAATTCAAGTTTTGTAAGATTTGACATGGTGAAAACTATTAATACATAAAAGAAATAGTATTATCAATAAGAAAAAATAAAGATTGATTGATAATAAAATTAAAATAAGAAATTGACTAATTATAATTTGAAAATATAAGTAAAGTAATAAAACAACAATGGAATTTAAAAGGAAAATTACCTGAAAGAATGTAGCCTTTTAACTTTGAGATGACGATGGAAACTAAATGATATCAAAACTTAAATCTTTGAGTTTTGTGCTGATAAGGTGTTGTAAAATATAACTTTGAAAGAAGAATATCAAAAAGAAGTAATGAGAACTTCTATTTTTATTTCTTTTTATGTGTGTATACCATCAACTATAATGCATCTATTTATAGGTTTACATGGATGGAAGGAGAATAAATTTACATAAATAGGAAGAATTTACATAGATAGGAATGTGCATATACTGAATGGATCTAGAGGATACAGATGTACTTACTTAAATATGTACATTAGATATGAGGGAGTATATTGGATACGATGGAAATACAATAGATATTTACATATATTCATAACATGTTTGACTATTTTCACATTAATGGATAATAAAGATGTTTTGGCTTGGAGAATAATATAATAAATTTAAAATCAATCATTAGTTTTCAAAAGGTTAATTAAAATTTGCAACAATAGAAATATTTATAATTAATTGATATAATGTTAATTAATTTTAATAGTTGATCAATTTGACAATAATGAAGAATTAAGAATTAAGAGGTCTATTTTCTTGGTTTGAATTAACTTAACAAGTCTAAATGTTAATTAATAGATTATTTGTTTAATAGTAACTTTACTAACTATTATTTACAAATTATACTTATAAACTATATGAAATCATAATATTTAGAAGTTAAAATTAATTGATATAATTTTGAACAATAATACTAAAAAAAAAGAAATTTTTTGGTTGATTTAAATTTTTACACTTGAGTTCTTGAGTATTGATTTTATTTTATATATAAGAATAAAGTATTTAAATTTTATTTTAAAAAATAAATCAATAATTCTAATTACTTAATTACAATTAATCATAATATTCATCAACTAAAGTAATTGACATTTTAAAATTAAAACTAATTGTATTTATATTCTCACTTATTTGTATACTTTTTAAATATACTTTAGTTTATAAGTAATAATTATTATTTTAATTAAATTTGAAATTATAGTAAATAATAATAAATCAATCAAAATTTAAATTTAATTAAACAATTCAATTTTTTCTCCATTTCCTTACTCTAAAAAATTATGTCTAAAAGTAAAAAAAATAAAAAATAAAAAATAACAATAACAAAATGGGCAGCAAATGAAAGGGGCAAAAAATGCCTTTCCAAAAATTTTCCAATTCCTAATTTCTCACTTTTGGAATTTAAGTATTCAAATTTCAATTTAATAATATCATTTTTATAATTAATTATTTTAATTAATAAGGGTAGCAAAAAAAAATTAATACTCATATTTAATGTATCTTAAATTAGTTTCCTAATCCAATTCATAAATTTAACATTGAAAATGTTGAACATACATTACTTATGTAATTGTATAATAATTCCAAATAATATTGTTTTTAAAAAAATATAAAATTTTAAAAATTTAATTTAGAAAAAATTATCATTTATTCATTTACTCATTTTGGATAAAATTATTTAATTACAATTTGGATCTTTTTGAGTTAAAAATTCAAGAATTTTCTGGTTATAAAATTTGAGTTTTTACAAGTTTAGAATTGGATTGGTCTTGAATTTTGGGTCATTATGAGTTTGGTTCACTTCAAGTTCGAGTTAAGTCAAATTTGTATTATGTTTGTAATGACCCACCCTACAGCTATCATTAGCGCACAAGTCATGTAGGCAAGCCCGCACAACTCGGAAGCCTTCGAAGAATATGTTATGTTACTTTGATAAATGTCACTTAGCTTTAATTTCTATTACTGTGAAGCTTCTTTTACCTTCATAACTAATTTAGCAAATAAATTTCTTGATCTCACATGACGATTTAAATGATGTAAAACTTAAAGGCATCAGTACAATACTTCTGGATATCAAAACTTTTGAAACATTACATCATTTAAATTTAATCAGCAGTAGATAACTTGACATCTAGACAATGGAGTGACCCCTAGGAAGTGCTATGGGATGCCAATTACCTATGCAACAAGCTGAGGTCCCCTCACCACAACTGCTTTCAATTAATTCAATTATCTACCATTGTCAACTAGTTGGGGTGAGCCTTTTATACTCAATGAGTGGACAAGAAGGGAAACAAGCATTAAGGTAGAGTTTTTGATAAAAGCCTAATGATAATACATATGTATAATAGGATAGATGGTGCACAAAGTTAATAAATCATGTGCATCAATATAATATGCTTAAATTTAAATCTTAAAATTTTGAATAACTTTTGTAGTGTAAAAATCTCATGCTCGATAAAATCGATTAACCATGGCAATTATAAACAATTATAAATATGAGTCAGGGCTTCTGGTCCCTTTTTATTATCAATTATCAATCATCAATAATCACTACTTTGTGCACAAAGACCACACAAATCTGGTGTGGTAACAGGACCTATACCTGTAAGGTTTACCCGAGAAAATAAACCAATAGAATTTCAATTGCATATAATCAATTAAATCATAAGCTCAAAAGGCATGTATGCATGTTTAAATCATGAATGCCATGAGCAATATATATAAACAAGTTCGTCACAAAATCAGTGAACATTAAAATAGCAAGTTTGCTTATGAAAATCAATGAGCATGGCATAGTTAAAATATTTCAGTTAAGCATCATGAAAATTGCCACCGAGGTAGATTAGAAAACTCATTAACAACCACTCTAGGGAGTGTAATACATACAATTTTGAATGCTTCAAAATAGAGTACAAAATCTCATCATGTTTCAAAGGCTTGTTTCCCCTTTTGTAAATAGCTTAATAGTTTTGATATGCCCACAAAAGCAACATGTATAAAACGAGCTTAATAATCATTCCTAATCACTAACAGCTCATGCAACCCAATTGCAATCCAAATATAAACAAGGGAACTCAATGTAATTGAATAATATTAAACAGTGGGCATATCTAACATATTTAAGATATCATATTCACCATTCAATAAATACTTTAAAAAGGAATTGCCACTCATCTCCTGTGGTGGGAATTCTCACCAATTACTAATCCACCTCCTTAACTTAAGCTTGATTTGACTAAGGACTTAGCAAGCTCAAATTTTCATCACCACCCGAGCCTTTGAAGGCTCTATGCTCGACCAACGTGCCAATCTCCCATGCCTTCACCAAGTATTGTTTAGCAACCAAGGCACTAATTCAACCAATCTCCTAGTCATTAAGAATTCACATTTACTTGGTATATTTTCTAAGACTATCCACTTGTACATGTGACCAGCAGTTAAAATGGCAATCTAATTTCAAATTCCAATTTATTTCCTTAGCTTCCAACTTCACCAATCAGCCTTTCGAACTAAACCACGGTTTGGTAACATTTTCAGCAACTTGTTTCTTTCTCTTCTAATCCCTTACAGCAAGGCATATTTAATTAATTGAACAAGCTCATTTTCATTTTTTTTAATAAACCGTAGCTAATTTGGGTGAGCAATTATCCATTAGTTTCTAGCAGCTTAACTCATCCAAATTCTTGATTTTCAACACTACTTCACCCACATCTCCAAATCTGCCACAATGAGTTCAAAGGCTATAAATTTCTTACACTTAAATCTTTAAAGCTTAACTCATAATTTCCTTAACTACACAGCAAATTCCCAGCTCCTAACTTCCATTTGTGGCTCCTTGATCCCTTCAAAATAAGCAGGTAGCCACGGGTTGCAAGGAACCAAGAAGAATCTCTAACATATATAGTTACTTATACATGCATCACCTTTAAAACCAACTTGGAAGAATTCCATGGGAGCCCTCGAGTTCACTCAAATAATAAGGATATTGGAAGCTTGGATGGCTATGCTTTTGGTATCTTTAGCTCTCTTTGGAATGTAGGAATGATAGAAAAAGACTTGAGAGAATTTCTTTGGAGCTCTCAGGTTTTCTAGGAAAGCATGGGGCAAAATGTCTAAGCTCCAAAGAATGGGCGATTCCCCAAACTTAGTTCCTTTCAATCCAATCCTCTCTTCTTCTTCTTCTTCTTTTTTTGCATTATTTTCTTTGCATAGGAGGACAACATTGCTTTGTCTGCCCCTCCTCATTGGTGTAATTTTGTTCCTTTCATTTCTTCTTCCTTTGGTTGTTGCATGGGTGGTCAACTGTGTTGACTGCCCATTTAATCCTTAACCTCTTTTACATAGATTAATTGCCAATAAGTTCTCCAATTTTTTTTTTTCACATGGGGCCACATGTTTCCCCCACTTGCATGCAACAATGATTACATGCAATTGTTGTCCTTGCATGCATTATAAGGCCATATAGTGGCTGGTCATGTTACCTTCATGTGGCATAGTTTCCTTAGTTTTTGTATTTTAATTACTTATCACACTAGTCATTATATAGTATATGAATTACATTCCACACATGTAAATTTTTCTATGATAAAAATTCTTCAATCCATGAATATCTCACTCCCCCACTTTGAACGAACTTACCTCTTTAAAATTATCTTTTAATATTTTATTTATTTATTGAACCTCCACCATTATTTTAATATTGGATCATTATTAAAATATTATTTTCATTTCACACATTCTCCTTCAACGTCCTATGCTTTCCAACATCATCCACGATCACAATTCTTTTCAAATTTCTAATATTGTTTTTTTTTAGTTACAATATTGAATTTGGACTATTTTGGGTTTGAGTCATTTCATTTTATGTTTTTGAATTTTTTTTTCAATGAATTCATATCAGATTGAATTCGACTTTGGTTCATCATTAAGAAAATAACATTGTTATAAAGCATTGCAATTTCCCATATTTTCCAAAACAAATTAACTAATAGAACACAAAAAATTTTCAATAGTGGCGAATTGCTCATCTATAACTTATTTAGTTAGTCATAAAGGCTAGAAGACACATATTTCGTTAATTGATTGATATGTTAATTCGTGTACAAAGGCATAATATTTGTAATTTCCGAATTGATGTATGTAATACATAAGTTAGTGCTACCCAAGTCTTAAACGACGTCGCATTAATTGTGTAAACAAATTCTTTTATTTTAATTTTTTTTCATGTTATTAATCATTGGTAAGCAGTCATGTCAACGTTAGACCAACTTATTCCTTATAAAAGGCATTGGGGCTAGCCCCTTTACTTGGTCTACAATTCATAATTCTTTCATATGTAATTACATTGCGCAGATCGGTTAAATTGGTAAGAGTCATGGGTTTCACTTGTCCCTGGTTGGCATTCTCTTTGGTTTCTCCTGCCATTGCTAGTCCTCGCTTCTGCTGGTGATTATGGTATCTGAATATGGTTATCATGGAATACCAGCTGACAGCCACTAGGAGAATATAAGCCTTATTGTGGTTCAAAGCCACAAGAAGAAAAGCCCAGTTATGGTGAAAAGCCTGGTTATGACAGGAAACCAGAAGGAGAAGAAAAGCCTAATTATCTCACAAAACAATACATTTAGAAACAAGAACCCAAAGCCAGAAGAAAAGCCTGGTTATGACATGAAGCCAGAAGGAGAAGAAAAGCTTAATTATGAAACAAAACAGTATAATTACAAGCCAAAGCCAGAAGAAAAGGAAAAGTTTCTCTCGATTGGTATTGAAGGGCGTTATATATGAAAATCAGGTCCCCAAGTATATATTATCCAATTCAAGGTAATGTCTCTTTGAACATTGTTACTTTCTTTAATTGAAGGTCTGAGTCCTCTGATTCAATTCCATTCATATTTTACTAAAAATTTTCTCAATTTCCATCCGCAGGGGCTTGAGCAGAGGTAACACGTCAAGCTGCGGGTGAGATTGGGGTTGAGAAAACTCTATCTATTTGCAGCGTAGCAACTGATGCAAAGGGTTACTTGTTTGCAACGCTGTCTTGTACATAAGTCTTGGAAGCTTAAAGACAGCAAAGCTTTTCTTGAAAGCTCTCCATTGGAAACCTGTAATGTTCCTCAACAAATTAAGAGACTACCGGTGCTTCTCTTTCTGCCTATCGTGTTCTCAATGAAAAGCATACGAAATTGAGTTCCGTGGGACCTTTCTTCTTCGTGTTTAATTACTACTTCTATCATGGATGTGCTCTAAAGATATAGACCTTATAAAAGCTTTTGGAATTTTTGTTTAATGGAGGCTTAATTAGTAGGGTTGTTCTAATGTAATGGTGAGGAATTGGATTTGGAAGCAATGGGATCTCTCGCCCTGTCTCAATGCCATTGTTATAAATGTTGTATCTAATTCTAAAATAACCATAATTCTACAAGACCCTAATATTAATTCATAAGAACAAAAACATCACTAATTTAGGATCAAATAAAATTTTTTTAATTAAGTAAAACTTAGTCATCAAGAACAAGACTTGATATAAGGTAATGAATGAAAATTTCTTAAAAATCCAAGTAAAACCAATTAATTGGAGTCGCAGAATATACCAAGTAAAAGTAAAAAGGATCGAAATTATCTGACTGAACTGAAACGAATTCTATAAAGATTATCTCCCAAAGTATAAGGATCTAGTGTCTACTCCCCTATTCTAGTTATATTGGATTGTCAATTGTCATACAACCGTAAACCATTCCACTATCCAAAAGCACCCTTTGTGCTGCCTTTCAACAAAACTGCTCATCAGGAGTTTTGTTCAGATCAAATAAATACTCCTTACCCTTTATCTCCTCCATTCCTTCCACTACATTCTTCTTCAAATCTACCAAAGCCTCTCCAAATAGTTTAATCTCTTGCAAATTCTGTTTCCCATCATCGATCTTCTGAACATCAACCGGTTGTCTCCTCCAAAACCCATCTTCCATAACCCCTTTTCCACGCTCTTTCTCCTCATCATCCATCGTATCATTATCATCTTGTCCATCATATTTGATGGACAGATACTGATGGATAACAGCATCAGCGTTATCAGAAGTATAAACCCTTCCTTGCTCTGAAATTATGATGACGCCGATTTCGTCCCCAGTCAGCATCGAGAGCTGGGCAGCTTTCTTTAGTAAACCCTTCTTACGTTTGGAAAAAGCTACCCAACGTCGGCGTTGGTTCTCAATTTTTTTGATCTCAATCCTTCTACGGCCGCTGCCTTTTCTATTTAGTCTGCTCTTACTTGTACTTCCTGCATCCATGGCTAATTCTGATCGATAAAGATGAAACAATCTAAAAAAACCAGAGAGAAAATTCTCAATTTGCTAGTCAAGAAAAAGATTTTAGGGTTTAAACGTGTATTATATAGTGATGTAAACAAGGTTAAAAGGTTTGATTATGTTAGGACTGACATTGCTGATAAGGAAACAGTATTTCAATCGGGCTAACTACTAAATAAAATTCTTGAATTATATTAAAAAATTAATTAAATTTTTATATTTTTATTAAATTTAATTAAATTATTAATTTTTTATCTTTAATCGAATAAGTTTTTTTCATTAATAATTGATTAACATCCTTCAATCAATCATACAATTGGCATTTTTATATCATGTGCTTTGATATGTGACATGTTGATCACGTGTTGATATGTCGTTTTAATGACATGATAATAAAACTTGTCACGTAAAACTTGTGTGTTTACCTTTTTATTATTCCGTCAAATGTTCAAAAATAATTACAAAAAGATTGAAAAAAGAATTTTAAAAAAATTAAAACAAAAAAATCAATCATATAAAATTAAAGAAAATAAAAAGATAATTAAAGTCTTCCATTATGTATTGAGGTGATTGAAAACAAAAATATGCAATTAACACTCATGCTAAACCACCTTTGTCTTTAAAAGTTTAGAGCTTTAACTTCTTAAAATACTCAGATGATAGAATTTTAAATTCCAAAACATAGTTAATGAATTCTAATCGATCAAAAGAGAAAACTTATGAATTTGGGAATTGTTCAATGAAAGTTAATAAACAATTATTTAAAAAGATTTATTTGATTAAAATAAATTTTAAAGATTTAATTAAATGTGATAAACATATAAAAGCTTAATTAATTTTTTAAATATAACTTAGTAACTTATTTAGGTACTTAATCTTTCATTTAAATAAGATTGTGGTTACTTTTCTAAAAATAATTAAGAATCATTTCTAGCCAACATGTCAGATAATTTAAGATCAACCTATCATTTTTAAGATAATAATAATAATAATAATAATGAAGAAGTAATTAAAGCTTAGTCTATTGCCGATATCTTTGGTTAAATTATGCAATTAGTAACTTTTATCAAAATGTTGAATTCAGTAACGTAAAATAATTTATAAAAATTGAGTCATTATACTTTTTTAAAATTAAAAACGGCAATCCAATATTTTTTTAAATTTTTTATCATCTATTTTGATATAACGTTTGATTGAGTTGATATGATAATTATTTGTTAATGTGACATTGAATCTTATGACATTGTAATAATAATATGACAATTCACAAATGATACAATATTGGTGTCGATATTACGTATCTAAGTGCTGACATAGATTTTGTAAGTGTGGATATCAAATTATCCAATGTGAACTAATAGTTTTAAATAGGATTAAAAAAATAAATAAAAATATAAATAAGTTTGTAAAATTTAAAGAAAAAGTATTGTGAGACAGAAAAAAATTAAATTTCTATATTCTATAATTTAAAATAGTGAAAAGAGTGTTATGAAATAGGTAAAAATTGCCATGTTATGATAAATCATAATATTCAATGTCATATCAACAATAAAATATTATATCAGTATAAATAATAAAAAAATATTAATATTTATTAATAATTAGTTGAAAATCGTTAATTTTTTAAAAAGTATACCACTTAATTTTTACAAATTATTATACATATATTAAATTTATCAATTTATCAAAATAAAGGGATTAATTAAATAATTTAATTGTTATTTTTTTTTATTATCTTGAGGACAATCTATATTTTAGTAATCTTAAAAGTCTAGTAAAATTAGTAAACCTATTATTTCTACTCCTATAAAGGAGATGGGTAGAGCCCCTTTTAAGCTGAAATTGAACTTATATATACACCAATAGCATCAAATCAGGGTTTATACTCTTAACAGACTATGGGGAAGCAACAAAAATCGGGCAAAGCAGGCACCTCCAAACGTCGTGGGAATTTGTTCAAGAAAGCAGCTGAGCTTTCAACCTTATGCGGGGCACGAGTCGCCATAGTTACCATCTCCGATGAGGGGAAAGTAACCACGTTTCCTGATTCGGACACCGTTATCCAAAGTTATCTCGCCGGAAAAGTGTCCTCGAGATCAGCTTCCGGCGGTAATGCATTGAGGGATTCGCGTAGAAAAGGGTGCAAGGAAGGAGGAACGAAGCAAGGCGTCGAGGAGGGTGCGGGCGAGACGAGACAAGGCAAGGAAAAAGTTTGCGACGTGGCGGCAGAGGAAGGTGGTGGATTAATGTTGAAGGATCTAAATGAAGCTTGGGATGAGCAATGTGATTGAATTTATTGTTAACTTAGTTAGGAAGAATTAGGAATCTGATTAAAGTGCATATAGTTGAGAAATTGGTCCCTAGGAGATTAACAACTTCATGTTTGAATCTTGGGAGTTATGATTAGGAGCGTGCTACCTCTTATATAAGAGTAGCTCAAAAATTATTATTATTATTATATATAAACTTGGAATTGTTTATCTGTGAATTTTCTTAATTCTTTGTGATAGATTATAATAAAAAGGTTTATTAATTTGCTTTCCTTCAAAGACACTTCCAGTGGACTCAAGGTTGCAAGTGAAACCCCAATGATGATGATGATGAGGATAATTACGAGGACTTGGCAGCATGCAGACAGTTAAGCCTTACTGCTGCTTTGTGCAGCAGAGGATGTCCGCACTTGGCAGCAGCAGCCTTGCTTGCTGTATTCTGTAGCATGCCCAAATTTGGCAGCAGTCATTCAAGGCCTGTCGCTGCCTTGTGCAGCAGCTTGAGAATGACTGTTAAGGCAGCATTTGGTAGAATGAGCAATGAGCTTAAACCTAAGAGAGCAGCCACTAAAAACGTCACTACCCTAATACGCCTTGAAATAAACATATATAATTACCCATTATTTACCTGAAATCCTATTGCAATACTAGCGAAATTCTTGTCTGGAAACGTCCTACTCAAGAAGTCTACAAACATGGCGAATTGAGACTGCAACTGCAATCTACTTGCTCTCTCTTGTTCCTAGTTAACTCTCCCAGTTATCAATTAAGCAAGCATTGACTGCACGGCAGCATTCTCTTGAGATCCAAATTTCAAGGAATTAGTAGCAGAACGACTAGATGGAGTCGAACTCATCCCTAAGCCAACAAATTACTCGACCAGGACATTCTTTCTCCTCGACCTTGGTGAAGATTAGGTATTCCAAGTGACCGGTGTCATCTTCAGATCCCTTACTTGATTGAGATCACCCAACTATAACTCCCTTTCCTTTTCCTATGGAAAAATTGCAACCATGTGATGAAATGTCCAAAAATTTTTCACAAAGAGAGAGAGAGCCATGTTGTTCTTCACATTCATTATTTTGTGAATGCCTGTCAAATATCTCAACGCGAATTAGCAGAAATCTAATTTTAATAGTAGTATTACTAAAGGCTAAATGTTCAAATTAGAGCTAAATGTTTGAATACTTTTTCTAATTAAGGGCCGAACAGTTTCAATTGTAACAATTAAAAATCAAATGTTTTTTATTCCATGCAATTGAAGACTAAGTTGACAAGTGGATAAAAGATATATCACATGCGACAGAAAATCGCCTGAGCTAATGACATGGCAATTGCCTTAACATATTTTAAAATTTAGTTATTACACATCATATTGAAAATAATTGTTGTAGATCATGTTGAAAATTTAATTGTTATACTTTTATGTTGAAATATGTAATTGTTATATTCTTATGTTGAAATATGTAATTGTTACATGTTATGTTAAAAATTTAATTGTTGCACGTCATGTTGAAAAATGTAATTATTATACATTATGATGAAAAAAATGTTACATGTTATGTCATTATTTGAATCATTTTAATTTGACAAAAAATATTTTATGATAAAATTACCCTTTCGTATCTTATACAACAAGTAAACATCCATGTCATGTACATGCCTTACACGCGTCAAACATCTCTTACCTTATCCGTTAATTATAAAGAATAAAAAACATTTGGCTTTTGATTGTTACAATTGAAATATTTGCTCCTCCTCAATTGACAAAAACTCAAAAATTTGGACCCCAAATTAAACATTTAGTCTATTATTAAATGTATCTTCAACTTCTCGGTAAGCAAGAAAGTAAGCAAAGAAAATCTTTTCAAAAGAAAATTTTTCTAAAATTGAAATAAATTGAAGAAAAAAAAGGAAGAAATTATATGTATCTTACAATATTTCAGGCGACACAACTTTCTTCTTCAATGTTGTAAGTTTAGTTATTTTAATTAATTATTATTTCGTTTTCTATCATTTGTATTTATTTTGAGTCAAGTATAAAATCATATAAATAAAATATAATAATACAGAGTTAAAGGGGAGAAAAGAGAGAGGATGGAAGACTTGAAATGGCGAAGAAGAATTGAGACATCCAGGGAGGAAACGGCGTTGGAATGAGTGAAAGACAGCTGTTTGAGGTCATCTAAAACAAGCCATAAATCTGCAGATTTTAGACCTTTTCCGATTACTTGATGTAAAACGCCGGTGAAGAACGACATTTTACCGTTGTACTACAGTTGAGGAGTGACGAACAAGAAGGAATGAGGAATTTAGTTAGTCAACGCTCGCCTCAGGTACATGCACAGCTTTGCATTTGGCTTTGCTATTCCTACAACTCTCCTGATTATCCCTCGCATTGCCTTTTGTTAAGAACCCACCCCCTGGCCTGGCCTTTCTTCCATAGTAAAATTTCCCTTTAAATGGAAAGAAACAATCACAGAATATCCATTCAAATTTTGGAAGAGATAACGAATGGAAGTCGAGCCAATATTTGGCTACGTGTGGAAACTCAGGCAGGGGAGGGCTTCATAAAAAAGCACTGGATTTGCGTTCGTAAGAAAACCACCGAGCCTCAGCCCAGCTATTACGAAGAGCACTTCGGTCCTTACCACGACCACAACCATAAGAACACCCAGCCTCAAGGACAGACCTAAATCCTTTGGCAATTGCATCAGTAAAACAATCAACCATCTTGAAATAAATCACAAAGACAGACATATGAAGGTCAAAAATATAACTTTAGCACAACCAATGTCGATTGGAATACATAATCAACACATAAAAATGTAACACCACAGAACAATTCTCGAGTCATTATAAAAAAACATCTAAAAAGGACCTTACATGATAAAATGGGTGACCGCACCCAAGAAGCAACTACTACCAAAATATAAAGAGAGAAAACAAAACTAAATTGCAGCAGAAATTTTGCCGCACAAACGTACCCTCTCCATTATTCTCTAGCTTACAGCTTGTCCTCGAATTCGGAAAGTGGGGTCATCTGCTCCTTCAAACCCTTCCTCTTACGGATATCAGCAACAAGAGTTGCTGCCTGGGTCCCTGGTTCCATTGGATCTGATGACATCATATCCCAGTGATCAAACACACATTGTGGGAATGCCTGTCCTGATGTTGCAGCCCTCAGAGTGCTAGAGAATCCAAAAGACTCAATGACAGGAAGGTATGCCTTGATGTTGTAAAGTGGCGTACCAGGCCTCTGCATCTCCTCAAAGACATGTCCTCGCTTCTGGTTAAGAACACTGTAAATACCACCAAGTGCCTGCTCAGGCGCTTGGATCTCCACCAAGTAAACAGGCTCAAGAAGCCTTGGCTTGGCTGTTAGCTGAGAAGCGTAGAAAACCCTCCTAGCAGTTGGAATGATCTGACCACCACCTCTATGGATTGCATCAGCATGGAGAACCACATCACAGACTTCAAAGCAGATACCTCTCATGTTCTCTTCAGCCAATGCTCCTTCCTTTGATGCCCACTGGAACCCAGCAACAACAGAATCCTTAATTTCATTAAGGTACTGAACTCCTTTACACATATCAACAACCATGTTTGGACCAAGGGTCTCAGGGCCAAAACACCAAATCTTCTTAGCAAGATCCTTGTCCCACCCATACTCCTCAGACAATATCTTAGAACGAACCTTAGGATCATCTCTAGGACCAATTCGTCCATCATCTATGGCCTCAGCTAGCCCTTCCTCCAGAGGTCGAGCTTCCATGTACAGACGGTTGTGCTTGTTAGGAGACTTGCTCATCACAGTCCTGCAAGACCTCTCAAGGACAGTCTCACGGAATGACACAACAGGGTCTGATTTAATGATCTCAGCACCACCCATAAAATCTTCTTGCAAATCCTTGAGACAGATCTCAAGGTGGAGTTCTCCAGCACCAGCAACAATATGTTCTCCAGATTCTTCAATGGTACAGACAACCATAGGATCAGACTTTGCCAAACGCTTCAGCCCTTCAACAAGTTTCGGAAGATCAGATGCGACCTTGCACTGAACAGCAACACGAACAACAGGAGAGACAGAGAACTTCATGGCACGAATTGGGTGGGCATCAACTTCCTTCTCATTAGTCAAAGTAGCATTCTTGGTAATAAACTGATCCAAACCAACCATAGCAACTGTGTTACCACAAGGCACATCCTCCACAGTTTCCTGCTTCTTTCCCATCCAAATAACAGTTCTCTGTACACTCTTAACATACAAGTCTTTCTTCTCACCAGGGACATAGTTGGGACCCATGATCCTGACCTTCAAACCAGTTGAGACTCTGCCAGAGAAGACACGACCAAAAGCAAAGAACCTTCCCTTATCAGAGGCAGGAATCATCTTTGAAACATAAAGCATAAGAGGACCATCGGGATCACAGTTCCTAATAGCATTGGCATACATATCATCAAGAGGACCCTCATACAAGTTCTCAACACGATACTTCTGAGCCTTGCCAGGAGAGGGAAGGTGAAAGATCATCATTTCCAGGAGAGCATTGCTTGCAGGAAGCCAAGTTTGCATTACACGCTTCATTAGGGCCTTGCCCATCAAGTCCTTCTCTTCAGCCTTCATGGTGACACCAAGTTTTTGCAACATGGGCCAGAGCTTATCCTTCTGGTCATTCATACAAGTGTTGATGATCTGCTTGATGGGTTCATAACAAAATTGAACAAATCCACGCTTGCAGGTAGGAGAGCCAGTGTTCTTGCTGGTCCACTTCTTAGTAGCTGGATCAAAAAAGTTCTCACCCCAAAGTCTTTCCATCATTTTCGACTCATCAACTCCAAATTTTGAGGCATACATCTTAGCAAAGTTGGTCAGTGTAAAAGCCCAACCATGCAAACCAGCAGAGAAGGCAACTGTTCCTTTCTCAGGGTAGACTTGAACATCACCAAGAAGAGGATCTTCATAGGTAGCCATGATGACATTAGCATTTTCAATCACTCTCTGGAATGTCTGGTAAGCCTCCTCACCATCAACCTGAAGCTCAAGGAAGCACCTGTCCATCTTGTTAACAGTCAAGACCGGCCTGATCCTTTCACCAAGGGCTTGACGGAGGACAGTCTCTGTTTGCACACAGACACCTTCAACACAGTCAACAACCACAAGGGCACCATCGGTAATACGAAGAGCAGCTGTGACCTCGGATGAAAAGTCAACGTGCCCAGGGGAATCAATAAGATTGATGAGGTACTCATTCCCTTGCCTCTCTCCTTTGTAGTTCTTCAAAGTTTCCTCACTCATTTCATAGTACAGAGAGATACCAGTTGACTTAATTGTGATACCACGCTCAGCCTCGTCCTGACGGGTATCTGTCATCCGAACATCACCAGCAACTTCTTGTGCAATAATTCCAGCAGCAGCGACAAGAGAATCAGTAAGAGTTGATTTCCCTGCATATCAGAAAACAATCAGAACTAACACTGACAAAATCTACGCTTTAATACAGCAATATAACTTCTACTAACGATTATTGAAAAGCAAAGATCTGTCACAGTAATAAACAAAACAGGCTCTGAATTTGCAACTAAACAAAACTAACATCAATTAAATCCAGACTACATGTTCATATTACCATCTTTTCAAACATTTGACACAAGTTAAACAATGAAGCAATTTCATAGAAACATGACGAACTGAAAAAAATTGGCAATCATTGTCACAGTTGAAATTTACTCAACAACTTTTATCTTCTACATCAGATGAAATAATAACAGCTATGAAACAAAAAAAGGCATACCGTGATCAACATGGGCAATAACAGACATATTACGGATGTTGTGTTTATAGTCCATAATACGACGGAGCTCATCAGCTGTAAACTTCACCTGTAATATATCAAAACATAGGTCAAATCAAGAACAGTCATAGAAAAAACTTAAACAAAAACACACAAAAAGAGACAGATTAATATATTCATTCAACTCACCATCTTGACTTGTCTTTAAAATACACCCCAACTATAAATAAGAATCAAAACCTGCCAACAGAAACAAGTTCTTAAACTTCCAAATAGAATGCACAGCAACATATAAACACGCCTAATATCAAAAAGCCAGAAATCATCCGCCAAAACAAATGAAATTTTCGAGATCTGAAATCAAATTAGCCACAATTGTGTGTAGATATTCCATATTCCATAATCAATATCCAGATTATTATAAAAATAAATAAATAACAGCAATGATTTGAATCATATTCATCTATAAAATGGAAGAAACAAAAATGGAATGAAAACAGGACCTAAGATTAGAACAAGTAATGGAAAAAAGGATCTAAATCAGGACAGATCTTAACAGAGTAGAAAAGGCAAAGGAGAAGAGCTTACCAGTGAGAGAGAGAGAGGAGGCGGCGAGAGAAAGAGATTAAGATTTTGATGACCCTCCCTCGAATGAGAGGCACGCAAAGGAGGATATGCCTTATTTATACCCGCTGAGATGCCAAAGGCGGTGCGTTTGAGAGTGGGAGTGTGAGGGGCATCAGCTAGGGTTTTTCCTTGTTTATTTTTTGGGCTTGGGCTCCGGCTCTTGGGCTTTAGACCTGGTTTCTAAAAATATCTTTTGGACTTTGAAAACTTTCCTTTTGGATATTTTCCAATTTCAAGGTGGTTGAATTGCCCTTTTTATATAGCAGCATTCATGAATTAAAGATCTTGCACGCCAAGTCTCAAACTTATTGATGCAATATTATTATTTAGGTCGGATTTGATAACTTTATTATAATCTTAGTTCATGAAATTTAAATATTTATCTAAATATATTAAATTTTATTTTAAACACAATATTAAAACTCATGATGAGTCTTAAGCTCTCTAATTTCCAATTTGATAGACATGTCTTTTTAATATAAGTGAGAGATGAATTTTAAGTTTATAAGTACCAATCTTTTTTCATTTAATAAATATATCTTTTGAGTTAAAAATGTATATGCGTAATAATCGCGCATCTCATGATAACCAAATTTCACATTTCACTTCTTCAAATTTATTCCTATAGATAGGTAATATATATATATATATATATATGAATAATTTCAGTGAATTAAACAAAGGTGAACTTATGATAACAAATAGACATTACCCTTTTAATAATTTAACCTTGTTAGAGAGTTCATGACTTTTATCTTTATCTGATATAAAGTCCACAAGGTTTGCTTTCTTTGATGAAGCCACCACCAGTCCAGATGAATGCTCATAATACTTTGAAAACATATAGCATAAAATTGTTCAAACACAATGGTTTGAATCCACAAGAGAATAGAATAATTTCCATCTTGTAACTTTAACTTCCATTGCGAAACCCAATTCCAGCATCCAAATGGTTTTCCAAGTTTCAACCAACTCAGAATCCCAGCTAAGCAAATATCCTTCATTTCTGAAGCATAACAAGAACAAACAAAATAAAAACCTTGTACCACTTAATAAACATAGGCTTCTTACAGGATCAATCTTCCAGGGGGCTACTTGGCCTTCTTAAGGATGTTGGAAGTTCGAAACTTTGCATCGTACCTAATAAACTCCACAATATGCAGGTAAGGAGAATAGTGGTGGCATGACATAAAGCATTGGCATCAATGAATCCTTGCAATGGAGAGGAATCATAGATCTCTAGAAGCTTGGCGAGGCCACCTCCAAGAAACCCCACCCACCACATCCACCGAGAAGGATGGCAAGTCTTAGCAGCCCAAATCACCCAAATGAGAGGTTGAGCAGCCCCAATGACAACCCAACCTTTCATATTTCACACTGTATAACGTTTGATCTCATGTCATTGGAACCAGTAATCCAAGAAAATTATGGGCAGAAACCATTTAGAGAAGGATGTCCAGTCAATATGAATATGCACACAGGATCAACATTAATGCACTACTTAATAGAAAAATGCTTGTCCAAACCAGCAAATAAATTCTACTGAATATAACATTGACTAATATTTTGAAGCCATATCAAGGTTTGAAGGTAAAATCTCAAAAAAATCACGGATATTGTTGACCAGAGCCAGCCCAATAAATCTGAAGGGGTAATAGTGGGATAGGGTGGAGAGGTGAACTGAAAGATGCTTACTAACAGCGGAAAACAACACTCCAGATCCACGAGTTTATCAACAAGAGCTCATATGCGTGCCACATACTTGCAGACTTATAGTAGGCCTTCTTATCTTGTTTTAGAGGTAATTACAGTAAAAAAGGAGTAAAAAAGGATCAAAAAAGACAGCCAACCATGAAAATGAATTGCTAGGTTGAGTGCAGAAAACGTGAAAGAAGTAGGTTCCTGAGCAGATTAACGGGCCACATCAAAATTAATACTGCAGATAACTATGACAAATTTCCAAATTAACCAGAAACACACTTCATTGAGGTTTAATGCATTAAAAAGACAACTGAATCCCATAAACCTGTGTGAAGGGCCATTTACCATAATTCTTTACAGGTTCATCACCAAGTGCTTCTCCTTTTTCTCCATCAATTGTACCGGCAATCACTTTGGCAATTCCATTGTTTCCAAGTAAAGTGGTTCTTCCATATACAAAGGATCATCAATGGCAAGCCCATCAGAAAAACTTGCATAGTGGAAAGCATCTTCACCCAACATAACCAGCTTTTTCACATTGTGCCATAAAAGCTGTAAAATTCAAAACATTACAGTAGTAAACTACTTAATAAATGTCAAACTCTAATCAACCCGTACACAAAAGACAAAATACTTGAAAGTCCACACCCACCTTCACCTTAACCACCACTTAATCAACATTTCCTTTACATTCTGCTCACTAGACAAAACTTAATCAACAGGAAAGCACCAGATTGAAGTACCAAACAGATTACGGAAAGCAAAGCTACTCTAGTAATCAAATAAATTCATTTGGATTCCATCCAGCAGACAAATTGATCACTACTAGGCTAGAACTACTGAACAGATTGCAGAATCCAAAGTGACCCTATTAAAGAATGATGTTGACATATCTTACAAATAGCATTGACATGTCCTGAAGAAAACATCCCAACAATTAGAACTTAAGATTTTCTATTAAAAGGTATTTGTTCCAAATCTTGAGCAAGGGGCGAAGCTTATAAAAATAAAGAGAGTTACTTCATATTGTAAAATCCAAGATCCAATAAGCTTTCACGTGTACCTAGCAAAAGGCACCAATAGGAATCCATAAGCATACGGTAAGCTGTAAAATGCAAATCAGGCCTGTTATACAGTTGATTTACAGCTCCAGAGAAAACATATTGAACAACAACAAATCCAGAAACCAAAGTCTTAACAATGATTCCAACATTTTTAAATCTATTATTTCCAAATACAAAAGCTGGGGCAAAAGAGAATCACTGAAGGTAAAATATCAAGCAATCATCTTTTCTTGAAACCATACTTCTTACGTTCATAGAACAAGTCTGTTTTGGCACTCCCCAGATTGACGATTTTGGGACAACCATCCCGATCTTTCTCCAGCTGTGTACACTCTTTGCAGTAGTATGCATCAGATATCCCCAGTCCTCCGCAGACAACACACCTCCCCTGAAATGACCCATAGTTGCATTCATCACAAACCCGCACAAGCGTGCAAGGACGCACTAAAGAATCACAGATTACACACTTTCCATCACATTTCTCACAAAGTCGTCCAATTGCAATACCTGGTTGTTTCCGGCACATGATCAAATCAGGATGGTGCTTGGCCATGCTTTAATCAACACACTGCGCTATTCCTGCAACTCTAAATATCCAATAAGTTGTCAGTTGTTAGGACTTGTCAACTGCCTATTAACAGAGCAAATATAATCAAGAGTTGGAGTCTGCTAAAGATGAAAGAATTAGCTTCGTTTAGATGTTGCTTTGAGAATACAAGTATGTTCTTTTCTATGATTTTATTATTTTTTCTAACAAAAAATAGCATCAATCTGTATCAGACGATAATCAGAAAAATCATCCACAAAAATCTCGTTAAAAAGAAAAAACAGAGACAGAAAGTAATCGGAGAGAAAGGGAAAAGATAGAGCCAACCTGAAAGAGGGAAGCGCCGATGCAGAGACAGGTTGTTTACTTGGTTTTCCGCTCTTCTACAGGGGCTGGCCGCAACTTTGGACTTCTATTCATTTCTTTCTTTCAAAAAGCAAAGATATATATATATATATATATTGCATCCACTAATTAATTTTTTTTTAATTTAATTTCAAAAAGGTCAAAAAGTCTTTTATAAAAAAATAAGTCAAAAAATAACAGCTAAATAAAATATTTGATATGCCCTCTTTTCTTAATAATTTTTTTCTCCTTCATTTTGGTTAGCTTTTGAGACCAGGAATAGCTATTTTCCAAAATCATGGAATTTTCATGACCCAATCATACAAAATTTAGCTCAACATCCGTATGAAATGAATACCCAATCATTCATAGTATCATAAATTCCAAAGTAAAGAAGTATATCAAGGAATCCTATGAAGGCATTTTGTCATTACTCCATAGATATACCTGTTCTTGGCCATGTTCAAACAAAACAAAGAATGAACAAATAAGAAAAACAATCCATTCTCTGCGGATTGGCAAATGTTTGAAATCATTATATAGGCATGACACTGGTAGATGTTTCAGTAAGATGAAATATTAAGTGGAGGCTGAAACATATTAGGGGTTGAATTGTTTGGAAGCTTCATTTTATGCACAACATTTTCACGTGAACTAGTTTCTCAATAACCCTTTTTCACTATTATTAATGGAGCCGCAAATTTCATGTAACAACCTGTGAAGAATTCATACTGTTAAATGAACTGATCTCATTTCTACCACTAAGCGTAACAAACTTATCATTAAACATCAACATAGGACATTTATCTACCAATCTTGTACCATCATAAGCTTCTTTAAGGAAAACTGTGCTCCTCGCACCTTTATTTGTAATGTAAAAGATACCATGATGCTTTATCAAACAGAGCACTAATTTAGACGGTAACAGATACTCTGAATGAAATGCATCCAATTGTGTAGATGTCATCCGCTTCTCCATAGTCAAACTGAGGAGTTCATGAAGCACAGCCACCACCCTTTTCCGAGCTTTCGGATCTGCAACATCAAATCTCCTTGCATTCAAGTATGGAGAAGGGAATTCCATTTTCTGCCACCTCTGAAGCTCCTCAAGATAACTCTTGTTCGGTCTAAAACCAGCAGCAAAACACATCTTAAACGCAAATGGACCTAGATAGTTACCATCTTTCATGATCCTAACCCTCTTTAGACCCCCACCTGATGCCAACACCCCTTCACGTGCGAATCTCTCCTCACGAGCAGTTATTGCCAGCGAAGAATCCCAGTTCTCCAAGTTAAGATAAGCTCTACCATTGACATCTTTGATTGAAAAATATTCAGGATACTTCAAAATCAATGACTTCTTAAAATCCTTAGGCAAGCCAAGTTCACTTCCGATGAATTCAACCTTTTCCAATGGCACCCTACAATCAATTGACAGCATTAACAACTTCCTCAGATTCTTGACCAAAATGGGTTCCATTAAAATCCTTGCTTCACTCTCTTCACTTGCAATCTTTTTGGCTTTTCGAGTGAGCGTAACAAAAGGGAGTTGTTTTCCACTACAACCACCACCATGGAAAATTGAAGGGTACTTCTCAATGACGGACATGAAGTTCCATTTTGCCACAAACCCAACTTCCTTTTCAAGGTCGCGCAGAAGGAGGCATTGTTGGTTTTGGGATTGGATAACGGACTTCAATTGCAGAATTAAAGATGGTTTCTTTTGCAAGTCCATGACTTTGTCAAGTTGATAGTCTCTGTGGTATATTTTCTTCTTTGGCCTCTTTCCTCCGGTTGATATTTGCCTCACTGAAACAAACATAGAATCAGGCCTTTTACATGAAATTGTTGAAGACGACAACCTTAATATGGATCTTGTTTTCATTCTCAAGTAATATAAAAAGACACTGCTTTCTTGAGACAAATCCTCGAACAGTTGGTGTACACAGTCCAAAACCAATATAATTAAGGAACACGCTGGGAAAGACAAAACAAAACCCAAACACGAGAAACAAATTTACATTGACATGCTCATTGTGGGATTGGAGTTTCTGTTGGAAATCATAATGGGGTTTTCTGTTGTAGAAGAAGAATCATTTTATTCAATGCTTTCAAGTCAAACCGGAGGTTAAACCAGGTAACGAGTAACTAAAGTCATGACTCAACCGGCTGTTATTAGTTCTAAAATACATCAATATGTTGTCACGTGTGCTCATGAGATTTCTATTTTTTTATTTTTTTTCTCAGTATTAATATGAATAAAAAATAAATTTAATTATAAATATATAAATATTGTAAAGATTTTATCAACATAATGTGAGTTGGTATATGTTTTGATTTTTTTTTATATGTTTTGATTTTTTTTTTGGTTAAGCATCAATTTTATTATTTTGAGGAGAGAAGGAGTTCGAACCTTACTCTTTAAATAAGAAGACCATGCACAAACTAATGAATCAAATACTCAGATGTCGATAATCTTTATAATACTTAATATATATATATATATTTGTTAATAATTTATAATTTAAATATTAATATAGTTATTTTATTTAATTTTAAAATATTAATATTTTACTTATAATTTAAACATTAACATTTTCAAAAATATTAATATTTTATTTATAATTTAAATAATCATAATTTTACTTTAATTTATAAATTTCAAATATTACACTTCAATAATATATAATTATAATTATAATTATAATATTTTTTCTTTTCCTTTCTTCTACATTGGTATGTCGTTGAAGATGTGACCAAATCTAGATATTAGGGAGCAAAATTAACACTTCCTACGACTAGATCTCACTGAAAAATGTCAAATTCGATGTTGTCTCAATTGGATTTGGTCAAGGAGCTTCATATTCAGCCTTAGAGCTACAATCGTTGTTGTAGTCGCCCTTTTATAGTGGGTTGAGGAAATTTAGAGAAAAATGAGAAGAAAAGTAAATATTTATGTCTAAGTTGAAAATTTTTAAAATGAGTAAGGGCATTTTAGTCTAAAAATTTATAGACTTTAGAATGAAATAAGGTAACATTTGGTATGAAGTAAGTAGGAGCATATTCTTTATAATGTGTTTAATTAAATTACATTGTAATGTTTATTTTGCAATAGACCATTGTAATATAAGATTACCATACAATCATATTACAACTAAATGATGTGATGTGATTACAGTTCAAAACTAATGCAATTACATTATATTATACTTTGTAATATTCTTAAAAATATTTTTACCCTTCAACTTTATTATCTTGTTAAAAATATTTTGTAATATTATAATTAAAATAAAAGATATTAATATAAAATATATAATATAAGAATAAAAAATTAAAATAAAATATAATATAAGAAATTAAAATTTATATAACATAGGTAAAAGAAATTAAAATAAAATATATAATATAAAAAATTATATTAAAGAAATGAAAATAAAATATATAAGATTACAATAAGGAATAAAAAAATATATATGACATTAAAATATATTTAAGAGATGGTATCATATAAAAATTAACAATAAAACATATAAGTATACTAAACTTACATTTTAATAAAATAGGGATAATTTTGAAAATTAATATTACATTCTCAGCAAAGTACTTGTTAACCAAACGCTGCAATATTATCTTCTCAACATTTTAATCAATATTTTGCTTGTATACTAAACAGTGCAATGTTATTTTCCCTGCAATTATATTGCTTGCAATCACATTGCATTGTAAAGTACCGAATGCCACCTAAGTGAAAGTATGCAATTAGTCTCTATATTTTGTCAAAGTGTTGGATTTAATCATGTATAGTAATTTGTAAAAATTGAGTTTTTGTAGTTTTTGAAATTGACAATATCAATCCAATTATTAATAATATTAAATTTTTTTATTATTTATACTAATATAATATTTGATTGTATTAATGTGACATTGAATTTGATAATATTACATCTAAGATGATGCAATAATTATATCCCTAAACAATAATTAAGGCATCATTACTGGGTATCATATCATCAAATTCAATGTATGTCATTAAATTCAGTACCACGTCAATACTGTCAAATATTATATCAATATAAATAACAGAAAAAATTTAATACCGTTAATGATTAGATTGACATTATCAATTTTGAAAAGTATAAAAATTTAATTTTTATAAATTACTATGTAATAATTAAATCCATCATTTTAATAGAATATATGGACTAATTGTATAATTTTACTAATGGAATAGAATTGACCCATTCTTTTAGTTTATTGGGGTCGCAGTCCAATTTTACAATAATGATGAGCAACCTCCCTTCTCATCTAAAGAAAATTTGAGGTAAAAGACCGAATATGAATTAAATGTGCAAATATTATTTGAATTCAAAAATTGAAAAATACAAATATATGCGTTTATATTTGATACAATATATTATCAATAAATCAAATATTGTCATCTTATTAATAAATAAATTTAAAAGATAAACTTTAAAAATATTTTTATACATTCATATAATTATAATTTAAAAATATTTATTTAAAAAAATTAATTTTTATTTTTACATGTTTACAAGATGACATTTTATAATTAAAATGATAATACATAAATATTGTAAACTACAAATTGAAAACATAGCAACCATCAAACACTCTCAGATTGATAGCATAAGGTACAACATCAAGGTACTTAAAAGAGCTTAGCCTTTAACCAAGGTGTCTTATTCAGTGAATTCATACCTTGCAAGCCATTCAAATTTAGCATAAGTCACTATGCAAAATTAGAATTAAAATATATATCATGGACAAAATCTTGTTCATATACTGATGACCAAAGGGCAAAGGCCTTCAAGAGTTGGTGCATTGGTTTGCAAATGCTCTTAATTGTTTGAATTTTGCATGGCAATGGTAACTAAGAGTTGCTATAATCAACTGCTTTTCCAATCAAGCCAAAGATTAACCGTAAGAGAGTTCTTCAAAGCATCATTACAAACAAAATATGCCCACTTACAGTAATGTTGGATACACTAAATGAAGGACATTACTATTTCCCATTCAACTTGCTCTTGCTACAGATATGCTAGGTTTGAAGCAGCCAATCCAAAAACAAAGAGGAAAATAAAAAGGACAAACGATGTTGATAGTAATTGGAGAGAAATGTAATCTTTTTTTGCAATTATTTTTTGAAATTACATAATGTTTGATAGAACAACACTAATTCTTATTAAAACTGAATAAAGGATAATACAACAAATGAGACTGCTAACATCAAGTGCCAACACAATACCAATTCAAAGTCCATGCTCAAATGCGGATTATATACAGAATCAACATGAGAAGACACTGAATCGTCCATGACAACTAAATTCAAATACTACTCAGTGGCCAATCCACAGTCTAAGATAATCCTCAAAAAGATTTTGTGTAAAGGACTTCACTCTCCTTCATTCAAAATGGGGACAATAAGCGGTTTCATTTGCGCAAGATATACAATTGCCCACCTATCAAAGCAAAAGAATTAACATTACAAACCAGAAAGACAATGAAATAAGATATGTTTACTTATTAAATAAGAGATCTACATAAAAGTGACTACAAAGATTAATGTCCTTCGAATCACTGGATAAAGATGCATACCCATGCAGTGAATGCAGGACACTGTGAGTATCGATAGTATACAAGCATTCAAGATGGAGACGAGTATATTCTTAAACAAAGAATGTTTGGTTATCAAATCCGAGAGCGCCAAAGGCAGAAGAGTAAACATATTTAGTGTTCTTTTAAATGATAAATTAAAAACTTTATCACGATAACCTATGAATCCAACTTATTCCAAATCAATATTTCTACAATTATAGCAACCATCAAACTCTCACAAATTGGTCGCATAAGGTATAACAGATCAAGGTACTTAAAGAGCTCAACCTTTAACAAGGTGTCCTATCAGTGAATTCATAGCTTAAAAACCTAATGAACAAGCTAAACAAGACATTTCATTCAGAGTTTTATGACAATTCTTTATAAACACCTTAAAATTAGGCTTTTGCAAAGCCATTCAAATTTAGCATAAGGCACTATGCAAAATTAGAATTAAAATATATACCATGAAGAAAAAAAAAAAATTTCATTGCAGAATGTGAGGAAGAAAAAGCACTGGCATTACAACATTCATCTTAACCAAAATTTTGGAATGACAACATGGCCAAATAAAGTACAATATAAATAATCATAATGCTTTTAAGATTTCATATTGATACTTACTTTATGAACAGCATGTATTTTAAAAATCGAGCTACTACTGAATGAAAAGATGTAAAGCAAGCATATAACTTACATCATCCAACAACAGACTGTTGCTGTAATGACTAATGTTAAGTGGAACCTGCATAAGAAGACAAGGAAAATGGTTTTCCAATGAGAACAAGGAAAATCAAAAGAGGCATTACACTTATTGGCAAAAGTTAATCAAATATAAGAAAGTTTCCTAGTCTCCAGATGACAAACCAGGCCATAGTATATCAAAGCATAGTACTACATAATGAAAATCCCAGCAGATCAGTTAAGCTAAATTATTGGTCTGTTACCAACGCAATGAGAGGTTATAAGATTCATTCCAGTTCACAGCAAGCAACCCCCACACAAAGAATTCAGCACTGGTTCACAACGCCAACTATTCTATCTAACAGCCCTACTTACCATACCAAATTATACCAAATTAAAGCATATTTCATTTTTGCATACCAATCAAACACCTTTAAACTTGATTGAGAAAATATTAAACCAAGATTGTGAAAAGGCTACGATTTTTAGCATATGTACTTTAAAATCCCAAAAATCTTACTAAAAAGAGCAAATAAAATTCTAAAAAAAAAAGAAGAAAAATCCTTAATAGGGCACTTACAGATTAGCAGAGGGACCTCTGTTACAGCAGATTCTGGTACAAAGCGATGCAATTATCCCAATCACGGCAAAAATTAGGGTCGTTACCAAAAAACCCATATTCCAGATCTCAATTTTACACAAAATTTCCTGCAAAAAAAAAAAAACAAAATTAAAGTTTTTTTTTTGAAAACTTTGATTTGGTGCTTCGCAAAAACCAAAAACAAATTTTGGGATCAGATATAATTCCCCTTACCTTCCGTTTAGTTTCTGAGAAAATGCAAGAAAATAACAAAAAGTGTGATCTTAGTTCGGATTTAAAAGCTTCGTTTCATTGAGGTTTTAGTTATTAGTTTCGGATCTAGGGATGGCAACAGCTATATAAATATCTATATTCCGTAATCAATACCCAGAAATATAAAAAGAACTAAATAACTACAATGATTTATTTAAAACTGAATCATATTATGTATACCAAGTAAGAAAGAAAAATGAAATGAAAACAGGATTTAAGATTAAAACAAGAAATGTAAAAGGATCTACATGGGGGCGGATCTTACTGAAGATGAAAGCGAAAGGCGCAGAGCTTACCCAAGCTAGAGAGAGAGCGGGGCAGCGAGAGAAAGAAAGAGATGAAGATTTTGGGAACTCTCTCTCGAATAAGGCAGGCCAAGCGCGATATGTCCTCTTTGTATTTTGATGACACGCCGAAGGCAGTGCGTTTGAGAGCCTGAGCGTGAGCTCCCGTTTTCCTTTTTGGGCTTGGGCTCCCTCTTTTGGGCTTTGTTCTAGGCATTGATTATATATATATAAAAACTTAATCGGATCTTAAAAGATATTTTAAAAAATTAAATAATATTTTTTAAAAAAATTTAAAATTATTCATATAAGTTGTAAAGATATGAGTTTTACCCAGATCATATATGTGAGTAATTTATATTTGACTCGTATGCAATGCATGGGTCATGTTCTAACATAGTTAATTTCTTTTTTTTTTTTTACTTTTTCCTTCTTTCCATTTCACATCAAATCTAATTATAAATATATTGTAAAAGAGAAAATTTTGAAAAAAAAAAATAATTATCCTATGTGAATAACTGAACTAAATGCCACATGTCTTTTTATTTATTAATGAATAAATTAAAAATATAAGTGATTAATTATTTTTTATGGATTAATTAAGCCAAGAAAACCGCTTGATTTTGTCCATGACTTAGAATAGGAAATATAATTTTTTATTTAGTTCCTAATTTTATTTTTTGTGTATTTCAATTCATAATTGTTTGGTTCCTACATGCCAAAAGGGAATACGTATGACTTCCTTTTTATTTGAAAAAGAAAAAAAAACTCATCTTTATAATTTGTTGCCATGACAAAACATTGTTAGACCAATTATATAAGAAGCAAAATACAATAAATATTTCAGTACACCCATCATTTTATTAATCAAAGAGACATAATTGTTACAATACTGAAATATTTCAATAAACTATTTTTATAGCTTGTATATATTAAATTTTTATCTTTTAAAAAAATTTATTAATGTTAATCTAATCATTATCACTACTAAGTTTTTTTGATTAAAATTTCTAACATGACATTGATCATATTGATTAAGGTGTTGACAAGCAATGATGTGCAATTTTTAAAACATTGGTCCACCTGTTAACTTGTTCAACACCATGTCAATATGATCAATAACTTGATAATTATAACAGTTGGATTGATTAATAAATTTTAGTAATACAGAGGTTTAATTTATACGAATTCTAATATATAAACTTAATATAACATTTTAAAAGAATACGAGAACTACGTTAAGATCTTGTCACGTAGTGCAACAAAGAAAAGAAAATGATTTTAAAAAGTCTCATTCCTCGTTTTCTTAATATTATAAAATATAAAAAACAACATTAATTAATATAACATGAATTGACCAAGATATCATGCATAAGCACATTGTTTCGAAAAAACATTTAATTAATGATATTGCATGATTTTAAAAGCCAGCTCAATTTGGCCTTCTCATGATCCATCACCCAACAAAACTTTCTTCAACACTTGGTATACATACATTACTTCAAGATGACTAGCAATTGGCTAAACAGTACCATGAGAACTAGAAGGAACAAATTACATAAACTGTATTTTTAAAACTGCAAGGAGTGCATATATGCATGGCAGGACCAGCCACAAAAATGCTCGTAAATAAATGCATGATAACAAAGCGAGTAAAATGTTCAAGCATAATGGGTTAAATTTACAAAAGAATTGAATTACTCCCCTGTTACAACTTCAATATTGGTTTCTGAATCCAATTCCGACAAAATAGGTCTTCCAAGTTTCAACCAACAAGGAATCCCAACTAAGCAATCTCCATTTCTGCTCATAAGAAGAACAATAACAAGAAAAGAAATAAAAAATATGAAAACCTTCTGCCAATTAATACGACAGAGTGGTCAAGGTGCTAGAAGACGATGATGGTTTACAAGTCAGTCTTACAAGGAGCTACTTAGCCTTCTTAAGGAGGACAGATGTTCGAAGCTTGGCATCGTCCCTAATGAAACTCCACCATATGTAGGTAAGTGGAATAGTTGTGGCATGCCATAAAGCATGGGCATCAAAGAATCCTTCATAAGGAGGGAAATCATAAATCTCTAGAAGCATAGCTAGGCCACCTCCAAAGACCACCACCCACAACTTCCAGCGAGAAGGATGGTGCTTCATACCAGCCCAAATTGCCCATATGAGAAGTTGAGCAACCCCCATGACTACACATACTTTCATGTTCCACCCTGTACAATGTTTCACATCATGTCATTGTAGACAGTAATGCAAGAAATTTATGTATTGAAATCTCTAAGGGCATGATGTTCTCTCAATAAATATTATGCAACCAGGATCAGGATTAAAGCACTGGTTGAAAGAAAAGTGCTCGTCCAATTTTGTATTTCAAATGAGACATGTGACAATACAAACTGTCCACATAAGCGGAGTATCTTTTGTGAGATAAATAATTAACTAAAAACATATTGGAGTAAACTAACCCCCTGATAAAATGCTGAAAGTAGAAACTACCAAAGAACGGAGATGTTACCATAGTCAAGGGAATAGAAGTTGAGGAACAATATATGGGTAGTTGTAAAGGCGAGCAATGGAGCAGCAACCATGACTCTGGCAGCCTCGTCTCTCACGTTGAAACTTCTAAGTATGGCCAGAAGAAGAGAGTACCCGAGCAGTGCCACAGCAGATGAGTAGTCTAACTTTTCTGTCAAATCCACATCACTGTGGTTCAAGTAAACACGATAGAGTCAGAAATCAGACCTTAATGTGCATGTACATACAGTCACAAAGAGAGAGAGAGAGAGAGTTCCAAAGCGCGTGTGATTTGTGAGTGGGCCAACTTATCCAAATATTGGCCACTCTAGACAAAGCATCAATAAAAATGCAAAATGCCCACACGTGCACCAATTAACACACAGAATGCATGCACCTGAACATATAAAGGTTCAATGACATCAGTACAATAAAAAGAATCTACAGCCGCTAGACATAATTACAAAATATGTTACT